>NW_026735837.1:0-98443 GCF_949786415.1 Peromyscus eremicus
ATTCTGCTTAGGAAACTGTCAAGAACAGTAGATCCTTTTCAGTCCAATAAACTGTACATGCTGGGAACAGACGCCAGTGCAATTTGCCCTGTGTATGACCATGGGAGCACAATAGCGACTCTTTCTAATAGAAAACAACTCTTGCTCGTAGGACCAAAAACTGCATGTGATTCAACTCCATTTAGGACTGGGAAACAATTGCTAACTCGCCTTACAAGAAACACACTCTGTTTTTGAGAAAAGGGCACTCTACTACTCTACTGTGTTTCCTATGGGTTCGATCAGTGAGCTTACAGTAGAAAAGATCTGTCCTTCCTACACACACGGGCCATATCTAGTTCAACTCTGCTTAGGAAACTGACAAGAACAGTAGCTCCTCTTCAGTCCAATACACTGTACATCCTGGGAACAGACGCCAGTGCTATTTGCCCTGTGTATGACAATGGGAGCGCAATAGTGACTCTTCTTACCAGAAAACAACTCTTGCTCGTAGAACCAGAAACTGCATGTGATTCAACTCCATTTAGGACTGGGAAACAAATGCTAGCTCGCCTTACAAGAAACACACTCTGATTTTGAGAAAAGAGCACTCTTCTACTCTACTCTGTTTCTTATGGATTCGAACAGTGAGCTTACAGTACAAAAGAACTGGGCTTCCTACACACATGGGCCATGTCTAGTTCAACTCTGCTTAGGAAACTGACAAGAACAGTAGCTCCTCTTCAGTCCAATACACTGTACTTGATGGGAACAGACGCGAGTCCTCTTTGCACTGTGTGTGGCAATGGGAGCGCAATAGTGACTTTCCTTACCAGAAAACAACTCTTGCTCGTAGGACCAAAAACTGCATGTGATTCAACTCAATTTAGGACTGGGAAACAAACGCTAGCTCGCCTTACAAGAAAAACACTCTGCTTTTGAGAAAAGAGCACTCTTCTACTCTACTGTGTTTCCTATAGGGCCAAAAGAGTGAGCTTGCTCAGAACAAAAGAACTGTGCTTCCTACACACACGGCCATATCTAGTTCAATTCTGTTTAGGAAACTGACAAGAACAGTAGCTCCTCTTCAGTCAAATACACTGTACATGCTGGGAACAGACGCCAGTGCTATTTGCCCTGTGTATGACAATGGGAGTGCAATAGTGACTCTTCTTACCAGAAAACAACTCTTGCTCGTAGGACCAGAAACTGCATGTGATTCAACTCCATTTAGGACTGGGAAACAAATGCTAGCTCGCCTTACAAGAAACACACTCTGCTTCTCAGAAAAGTGCACTCTTCTACTCTACTGTGTTTCCTATAGGGCCAGAATAGTGAGCTTGCTCAGAACAAAAGAACTGTGCTTCCTACACACACGGGCCATATCTAGTTTAACTCCGCTTAGGAAACTGACAAGAACAGTAGCTCCTCTTCAGTCCAATACACTGTACTTGCTGGGAACAACGCGAGAGCTATTTGCACTGTATATGGCAATGGGAGGGCAATAGTGACTCTTCTTACCAGTTAACATCGCTTGCTCGTAGGACCAGAAACTGCATGGGATTCAACTCCATTTCAGACTGGGAAACATGCACTAGTTCGCCTTACAAGAAACACACTCTGCTTTGGGAAAAGAGCACTCTTCTACTCTACTGTGTTTCCTATGGGGTCCGAACAGTCAGCTTGCTCAGAACAAAAGAACTTTGCTTCCTACACACACGGGCCATATCTAGTTCAACTCTGCTTAGGAAACTGACAAGAACAGTAGCTCCTCTTCAGTCCAATACACTGTACTTAATGGGAACAGATGCGAGTCCTCTTTGCACTGTGTGTGGCAATGGGAGCGCATAGTGACTTTCCTTACCAGAAAACAAGTCTAGCTCGTAGGACCAAAAACTGCATGTGATTCAACTCCATTTAGGACTGGGAAACAAACGCTAGCTCGCCTTACAAGAAACACACTCTGCTTTTGAGAAAAGAGCACTCTTGTACTCTACTGTGTTTCCTATAGGGCCAAAACAGTGAGCTTGCTCAGAACAAAAGAACTGTGCTTCCTACACACACGGGCAATATCTAGGTCAATTCTGCTTACGAAAGTGACAAGAGCAGTAGCTCCTCTTCAGTCCAATACACTGTACTTGATGGGAACAGAGGCGAGTGCTATTTGCACTGTGTATGGCAATGGGAGCGCAACAGTGACTTTCCTTACCAGAAAACAACTCTTGCTCGTAGGATCAAAAACTGCATGTGATTCAACTCTATTTAGGACTGGGAAACAAACGCTAGCTCGCCTTACAAGAAACACACTCTGCTTTTGAGAAAACATCACTCTTCTACTCTACTGTGTTTTCTATAGGGCCAGAACAGTGAGCTTGCTCAGAACAAAAGAACTGTGCTTCCTACACACATGGCCATATCTAGTTCAATTCTGCTTAGGAAACTGTCAAGAACAGTAGATCCTTTTCAGTCCAATAAACTGTACATGCTGGGAACAGACGCCAGTGCAATTTGCCCTGTGTATGACAATGGGAGCACAATAGTGACTCTTTTTAATAGAAAACAACTCTTGCTCGTAGGACCAAAAACTGGATGTGATTCAACTCCATTTAGGACTGGGAAACAAATGCTAGCTTGCCTTACAAGAAACACACTCTGTTTTTGAGAAAAGGGCACTCTTCTACTCTACTGTGTTTCCTATGGGTTCGATCAGTGAGCTTACAGTAGAAAAGATCTGTCCTTCCTACACACACGGGCCATATCTAGTTCAACTCTGCTTAGGAAACTGACAAGAACAGTAGCTCCTCTTCAGTCCAATACACTGTACTTGATGGGAACAGATGCGAGTCCTCTTTGCACTGTGTGTGGCAATGGGAGCGCAATAGTGACTTTCCTTACCAGAAAACAACGCTTGCTCGTAGGATCAAAAAATGCATGTGATTCAACTCCATTTAGGACTGGGAAACAAATGCTAGCTCCCCTTACTAGAAACACACTCTGCTTTTGAGAAAAGATCACTCTTCTACTCTACGGTATTTCCTATAGGGTCAGAACAGTGAGCTTACTCAGAACAAAAGAACTGTGCTTCCTACAAACATGGCCATATCTAGTTCAATTCTGCTGAGGAAACTGACAAGAACAGTAGCTCCTCTTCAGTCCAATACACTGTACTTGCTGGGAACAGACGCGAGAGCTATTTGCACTGTATATGGCATTTGGAGCGCAATAGTGACTCTTCTACCAGTTAACATCTCTTGCTCTAAGGACCAGAAACTGCATGGGATTCAACTCCATTTCAGACTGGGAAACAAGCACTAGTTCGCCTTACAAGAAACACACTCTGCTTTTGAGAAAAGAGCACTCTTCTACTCCACTGTGTTTCCTATGGTGTCCGAACAGTCAGCTTGCTCAGAACAAAAGAACTGTGCTTCCTATACACAGGGGCCATATCTAGTTCAACTCTGCTTAGGAAACTGACAAGAACAGTAGCTCCTCTTCAGTCCAATACACTGTACTTGATGGGAACAGACGCGAGTCCTCTTTGCACTGTGTGTGGCAATGGGAGCGCAATAGTGACTTTCCTTACCAGAAAACAACTCTAGCTAGTAGGACCAAAAACTGCATGTGATTCAACTCCATTTAGGACTGGGAAACAAACGCTATCTCGCCTTACAAGAAACATACTCTGCTTTTGAGAAAAGAGCACTCTTCTACTCTACTGTGTTTCCTATATGGCCAAAACAGTGAGCTTGCTCAGAACAAAAGAACTGTGCTTCCTACACACACGGCCATATCTAGTTCAATTCTGCTTAGGAACCTGACAAGAACAGTAGATCCTCTTCAGTCCAATACACTGTACATGCTGGGAACAGACGCCAGTGCTATTTGCCCTGTGTATGACAATGGGAGCGCAATAGTGACTCTTCTTACCAGAAAACAACTCTTGGTCGTAGGACCAGAAACTGCATGTGATTCAACTCCATTTAGGACTGGGAAACTAAAACTAACTCGCCTTACAAGAAACACACTCTGCTTTTGAGAAAAGAGCACTCTTCTACTCTACTCTGTTTCCTATGTGTTCGATCAGTGAGCTTACAGTTCAAAATAACTGGGCTTCCTACACACACGGGCCATATCTAGTTCAACTCTGCTTAGGAAACTGACAAGAACAGTAGCTCCTCTTCAGTCCAATACACTGTACTTGATGGGAACAGACGTGAGTCCTCTTTGCACTGTGTGTGGCAATGGGAGCGCAATAGTGACTTTCCTTACCAGAAAACAACTCTAACTCGTAGGACCAAAAACTGAATGTGATTCAACTCAATCTAGGACTGGGAAACAAACACTAGCTTGCCTTACAAGAAACACACTCTGCTTTTGAGAAAAGAGCACTCTTCTACTCTACTGTGTTTCCTATAGGGCCAAAAGAGTGAGCTTGCTCAGAACAAATGAACTGTGCTTCCTACACACACGGGCCATATCTAGTTAACTCCGCTTAGGAAACTGAAAAGAACAGTAGCTCCTCTTCAGTCCAATACACTGTACTTGATGGGAACAGACGCGAGTCCTCTTTGCACTGTCTGTGGCAATGGGAGCGCAATAGTGACTTTCATTACCAGAAAATAACTCTTGCTCTTAGGATCAAAAACTACATGTGATTCAACTCCATCTATGACTGCGTAACAAACGCTAGCTTGCCTTACAAGAAACACACTCTGCTTTTGAAAAAAGATCACTCTTCTACTCTACGGTGTTTCCTTTTGGGTCCAAACAGTGAGCTTGCTCACAACAAAAGAACTGTGCTTCCTACACACACGGGCTATATCTAGTTCAACTCTGCTTAGGAAACTGACAAGAACAGTAGCTCCTCTTCAGTCCAATACACTGTACTTGCTGGGAACAGACGCCAGTGCTATTTGCCCTGTGTATGACAATGGGAGTTCAATATTGACTCTTCTTACCAGAAAAAAAAAAACTCTTGAACGTAGGACCAGAAACTGCATGTGATTCAACTCCATTTAGGACTGCGATACAAACGCTACCTTGCCTTACAAGAAAAACACTCTGCTTTTGAGAAAAGAGCACTCTTCTACTCTAATGTGTTTCCTATGGGTTTGATCAGTGAGCTTACAGTACAAAAGAACTGTGCTTCCTACACACACGGGCCATATCTAGTTCAACTATGCTTAGGAAACTGACAAGAACAGTAGCTCCTCTTCAGTCCAATACACTGTACTTGATGGGAACAGACGCGAGTCCTCTTTGCACTGTGTGTGGCAATGGGAGCACAATAGTGATTTTCCTTACCAGAAAACAACTCTTGCTCGTAGGATCAAAAACTGCATGTGATTCAACTCCGTTTAGGACTGGGAAACAAATGCTAGCTCCCCTTACAAGAAACACACTCTGCTTTTGCGAAAAGAGCACTCTTCTACTCTACTGTGTTTCCTATAGGGCCAGAACAGTGAGCTTACTCAGAACAAAAGAACTGTGCTTCCTACACACACGGCCATATCTAGTTCAATTTTGCTTAGGAAACTAACAAGAACAGTAGATCCTCTTCAGTTCCATACACTGTACTGGCTGGGAACAGACGCGAGTGCTATTTGCACTGTATATGGCAATGGGAGCGAAATAGTGACTCTTCTTACCAGAAAACAACTCTTGCTCGTAGGACCAGAATCTGCATGTGATTCAACTCCATTTAGGACTGGGAAACAAATGCTAGCTTGCCTTACAAGAAACACACTCTGCTTCTCAGAAAAGTGCACTCTTCTACTCTACTGTGTTTCCTATAGGGCCAGAATAGTGAGCTTGCTCAGAACAAAAGAACTGTGCTTCCTACACACACGGGCCATATCTAGTTTAACTCCGCTTAGGAAACTGACAAGAACAGTAGCTCCTCTTCAGTCCAATACACTGTACTTGCTGGGAACAACGCGAGAGCTATGTGCACTGTATATGGCAATGGGAGGGCAATAGTGACTCTTCTTACCAGTTAACATCCCTTGCTCATAGGACCAGAAACTGCATGGGATTCAACTCCATTTCAGACTGGGAAACATGCTCTAGTTTTCCTTACAAGAAACACACTATGCTTTGGGAAAAGAGGACTCTTCTACTCTACTGTGTTTCCTATGGGGTCCGAACAGTCAGCTTGCTCAGAACAAAAGAACTTTGCTTCCTACACACACGGGCCATATCTAGTTCAACTCTGCTTAGGAAACTGACAAGAACAGTAGCTCCTCTTCAGTCCAATACACTGTACTTGATGGGAACAGATGCGAGTCCTCTTTGCACTGTGTGTGGCAATGGGAGCGCATAGTGACTTTCCTTACCAGAAAACAAGTCTAGCTCGTAGGACCAAAATCTGCATGTGATTCAACTCCATTTAGGACTGGGAAACAAACGCTAGCTTGCCTTACAAGAAACACACTCTGCTTTTGAGAAAAGATCACTCTTCTACTCTACTGTGTTTCCTATAGGGCCAAAACAGTGAGCTTGCTCAGAACAAAAGAACTGTGCTTCCTACACACACGGGCAATATCTAGGTCAATTCTGCTTACGAAACTGACAAGAGCAGTAGCTCCTCTTCAGTCCAATACACTGTACTTGATGGGAACAGAGGCGAGTGCTATTTGCACTGTGTATGGCAATGGGAGCGCAATATTGACTTTCCTTACCAGAATACAACTCTTGCTCGTAGGATCAAAAACTGCATGTGATTCAACTCCATTTAGGACTGGGAAACAAACGCTAGCTCGCCTTACAAGAAACACACTCTGCTTTTGAGAAAACATCACTCTTCTACTCTACTGTGTTTTCTATAGGGCCAGAACAGTGAGCTTGCTCAGAACAAAAGAACTGTGCTTCCTACACACATGGCCATATCTAGTTCAATTCTGCTTAGGAAACTGTCAAGAACAGTAGATCCTTTTCAGTCCAATAAACTGTACATGCTGGGAACAGACGCCAGTGCAATTTGCCCTGTGTATGACCATGGGAGCACAATAGTGACTCTTTTTAATAGAAAACAACTCTTGCTCGTAGGACCAAAAACTGCATGTGATTCAACTCCATTTAGGACTGGGAAACAATTGCTAACTCGCCTTACAAGAAACACACTCTGTTTTTGAGAAAAGGGCACTCTTCTACTCTACTGTGTTTCCTATGGGTTCGATCAGTGAGCTTACAGTAGAAAAGATCTGTCCTTCCTACACACACGGGCCATATCTAGTTCAACTCTGCTTAGGAAACTGACAAGAACAGTAGCTCCTCTTCAGTCCAATACACTGTACTTGATGGGAACAGACGCGAGACCTCTTTGCACTGTGGGTGGCAATGGGAGCGCAATAGTGACTTTCCTTACCAGAAAACAACGCTTGCTCGTAGGATCAAAAAATGCATGTGATTCAACTCCATTTAGGACTCTGAAACATATGCTAGCTCCCCTTACAAGAAACACACTCTGCTTTTGAGAAAAGAGCACTCTTCTACTCTACGGTATTTCCTATAGGGTCAGAACAGTGAGCTTACTCAGAACAAAAGAACTGTGCTTCCTACAAACATGGCCATATCTAGTTCAATTCTGCTGAGGAAACTGACAAGAACAGTAGCTCCTCTTAAGTCCAATACACTGTACTTGCTGGGAACAGACGCGAGAGCTATTTGCACTGTATATGGCATTTGGAGCGCAATAGTGACTCTTCTACCAGTTAACATCTCTTGCTCGTAGGACCAGAAACTGCATGGGATTCAACTCCATTTCAGACTGGGAAACAAGCACTAGTTTGCCTTACAAGAAACACACTCTGCTTTTGAGAAAAGAGCACTCTTCTACCCTACTGTGTTTCCTATAGGGCCAAAACAGTGAGCTTGCTCAGAACAAAAGAACTGTGCTTCCTACACACACGGCCATATCTAGTTCAATTCTGCTTAGGAAACTGACAAGAACCGTAGATCCTCTTCAGTCCAATACACTGTACATGCTGGGAACAGACGCCAGTGCTATTTGCCCTGTGTATGACAATGGGAGCGCAATAGTGACTCTTCTTACCAGAAAACAACTCTTGCTCGTAGGACCAGAAACTGCATGTGATTCAACTCCATTTAGGACTGGGAAACTAAAACTAACTCGCCTTACAAGAAACACACTCTGCTTTTGAGAAAAGAGCACTCTTCTACTCTACTCTGTTTCCTATGTGTTCGATCAGTGAGCTTACAGTTCAAAATAACTGGGCTTCCTACACACACGGGCCATATCTAGTTCAACTCTGCTTAGGAAACTGACAAGAACAGTAGCTCCTCTTCAGTCCAATACACTGTACTTGATGGGAACAGACGTGAGTCCTCTTTGCACTGTGTATGGCAATGGGAGCGCAATAGTGACTTTCCTTACCAGAAAACAACTCTAGCTCGTAGGACCAAAAACTGAATGTGATTCAACTCAATCTAGGACTGGGAAACAAACACTAGCTCGCCTTACAAGAAACACACTCTGCTTTTGAGAAAAGAGCACTCTTCTACTCTACTGTGTTTCCTATAGGGCCAAAAGAGTGAGCTTGCTCAGAACAAAAGAACTGTGCTTCCTACACACACGGGCCATATCTAGTTAACTCCGCTTAGGAAACTGAAAAGAACAGTAGCTCCTCTTCAGTCCAATACACTGTACATGATGGGAACAGACGCGAATCCTCTTTGCACTGTGTGTGGCAATGGGAGCGCAATAGTGACTTTCATTACCAGAAAACAACTCTTGCTCTTAGGATCAAAAACTACATGTGATTCAACTCCTTTAGGACTGCGAAACAAACGCTAGCTCGCCTTACAAAAAACACACTCTGCTTTTGAGAAAAGATCACTCTTCTACTCTACTGTGTTTCCTTTGGGGTCCAAACAGTGAGCTTGCTGACAACAAAAGAACTGTGCTTCCTACACACACGGGCTATATCTAGTTCAACTCTGCTTAGGAAACTGACAAGAACAGTAGCTACTCTTCAGTCCAATACACTGTACTTGCTGGGAATAGACGCCAGTGCTATTTGCCCTGTGTATGACAATGGGAGTTCAATATTGACTCTTCTTACCAGAAAACAACTCTTGCTCGTAGGACCAGAAACTGCATGTGATTCATCTCCATTTAGGACTGGGAAACAAATGCTAGCTCGCCTTACAAGAAACACACTCTGCTTCTCAGAAAAGTGCACTCTTCTACTCTACTGTGTTTCCTATAGGGCAAGAATAGTGAGCTTGTTCAGAACAAAAGAACTGTGCTTCCTACACACACAGGCCATATCTAGTTTAACTCCGCTTAGGAAACTGACAAGAACAGTAGCTCCTCTTCAGTCCAATACACTGTACTTGCTGGGAACAACGCGAGAGCTATGTGCACTGTATATGGCAATGGGAGGGCAATAGTGACTCTTCTTACCAGTTAACATGCCTTGCTCATAGGACCAGAAACTGCATGGGATTCAACTCCATTTCAGACTGGGAAACATGCTCTAGTTTGCCTTACAAGAAACACACTATGCTTTGGGAAAAGAGCACTCTTCTACTCTACTGTGTTTCCTATGGGGTCCGAACAGTCAGCTTGCTCAGAACAAAAGAACTTTGCTTCCTACACACACGGGCCATATCTAGTTCAACTCTGCTTAGGAAACTGACAAGAACAGTAGCTCCTCTTCAGTCCAATACACTGTACTTGATGGGAACAGATGCGAGTCCTCTTTGCACTGTGTGTGGCAATGGGAGCGCATAGTGACTTTCCTTACCAGAAAACAAGTCTAGCTCGTAGGACCAAAAACTGCATGTGATTCAACTCCATTTAGGACTGGGAAACAAACGCTAGCTTGCCTTACAAGAAACACACTATGCTTTGGGAAAAGAGCACTCTTCTACTCTACTGTGTTTCCTATAGGGCCAGAACAGTGAGCTTGCTCAGAACAAAAGAACTGTGCTTCCTACACACATGGCCATATCTGGTTCAATTCTGCTTAGGAAACTGTCAAGAACAGTAGATCCTTTTCAGTCCAATAAACTGTACATGCTGGGAACAGACGCCAGTGCAATTTGCCCTGTGTATGACCATGGGAGCACAATAGCGACTCTTTCTAATAGAAAACAACTCTTGCTCGTAGGACCAAAAACTGCATGTGATTCAACTCCATTTAGGACTGGGAAACAATTGCTAACTCGCCTTACAAGAAACACACTCTGTTTTTGAGAAAAGGGCACTCTACTACTCTACTGTGTTTCCTATGGGTTCGATCAGTGAGCTTACAGTAGAAAAGATCTGTCCTTCCTACACACACGGGCCATATCTAGTTCAACTCTGCTTAGGAAACTGACAAGAACAGTAGCTCCTCTTCAGTCCAATACACTGTACTTGATGGGAACAGACGCGAGACCTCTTTGCACTGTGGGTGGCAATGGGAGCGCAATAGTGACTTTCCTTACCAGAAAACAACGCTTGCTCGTAGGATCAAAAAATGCATGTGATTCAACTCCATTTAGGACTGGGAAACATATGCTAGCTCCCCTTACAAGAAACACACTCTGCTTTTGAGAAAAGAGCACTCTTCTACTCTACGGTATTTCCTATAGGGTCAGAACAGTGAGCTTACTCAGAACAAAAGAACTGTGCTTCCTACAAACATGGCCATATCTAGTTCAATTCTGCTGAGGAAACTGACAAGAACAGTAGCTCCTCTTCAGTCCAATACACTGTACTTGCTGGGAACAGACGCGAGAGCTATTTGCACTGTATATGGCATTTGGAGCGCAATAGTGACTCTTCTACCAGTTAACATCTCTTGCTCGTAGGACCAGAAACTGCATGGGATTCAACTCCATTTCAGACTGGGAAACAAGCACTAGTTCGCCTTACAAGAAACACACTCTGCTTTTGAGAAAAGAGCACTCTTCTACTCTACTGTGTTTCCTTTGCGGTCCAAACAGTGAGCTTGCTCACAACAAAAGAACTGTGCTTCCTACACACACGGGCTATATCTAGTTCAACTCTGCTTAGGAAACTGACAAGAACAGTAGCTACTCTTCAGTCCAATACACTGTACATGCTGGGAACAGACGCCAGTGCCATTTGCCCTGTGTATGACAATGGGAGCGCAATAGTGACTCTTCTTACCAGAAAACAACTCTTGCTCGTAGGACCAGAAACTGCATGTGATTCAACTCCATTTAGGACTGGGAAACAAATGCTAGCTTGCCTTACAAGAAACACACTCTGCTTTTGAGAAAAGAGCACTCTTCTACTCTACTCTGTTTCCTATGTGTTCGATCAGTGAGCTTACAGTTCAAAATAACTGGGCTTCCTACACACACGGGCCATATCTAGTTCAACTCTGCTTAGGAAACTGACAAGAACAGTAGCTCCTCTTCAGTCCAATACACTGTACTTGATGGGAACAGACGTGAGTCCTCTTTGCACTGTGTGTGGCAATGGGAGCGCAATAGTGACTTTCCTTACCAGAAAACAACTCTAGCTCGTAGGACCAAAAACTGAATGTGATTCAACTCAATCTAGGACTGGGAAACAAACACTAGCTCGCCTTACAAGAAACACACTCTGCTTTTGAGAAAAGAGCACTCTTCTACTCTACTGTGTTTCCTATAGGGCCAAAAGAGTGAGCTTGCTCAGAACAAAAGAACTGTGCTTCCTACACACACGGGCCATATCTAGTTAACTCCGCTTAGGACACTGAAAAGAACAGTAGCTCCTCTTCAGTCCAATACACTGTACATGATGGGAACAGACGCGAATCCTCTTTGCACTGTGTGTGGCAATGGGAGCGCAATAGTGACTTTCATTACCAGAAAACAACTCTTGCTCTTAGGATCAAAAACTACATGTGATTCAACTCCATTTAGGACTGCAAAACAAACGCTAGCTCGCCTTACAAGAAACACACTCTGCTTTTGAGAAAAGATCACTCTTCTACTCTACTGTGTTTCCTTTGCGGTCCAAACAGTGAGCTTGCTCACAACAAAAGAACTGTGCTTCCTACACACACGGGCTATATCTAGTTCAACTCTGCTTAGGAAACTGACAAGAACAGTAGCTACTCTTCAGTCCAATACACTGTACTTGCTGGGAATAGACGCCAGTGCTATTTGCCCTGTGTATGACAATGGGAGTTCAATATTGACTCTTCTTACCAGAAAACAACTCTTGCTCGTAGGACCAGAAACTGCATGTGATTCATCTCCATTTAGGACTGGGAAACAAATGCTAGCTCGCCTTACAAGAAACACACTCTGCTTCTCAGAAAAGTGCACTCTTCTACTCTACTGTGTTTCCTATAGGGCAAGAATAGTGAGCTTGTTCAGAACTAAAGAACTGTGCTTCCTACACACATGGCCATATCTAGTTTAACTCCGCTTAGGAAACTGACAAGAACAGTAGCTCCTCTTCAGTACAATACACTGTACTTGCTGGGAACAACGCGAGAGCTATTTGCACTGTATATGGCAATGGGAGGGCAATAGTGACTCTTCTTACCAGTTAACATCCCTTGCTCGTAGGACCAGAAACTGCATGGGATTCAACTCCATTTCAGACTTGGAAACAGGCACTAGTTCGCCTTACAAGAAACACACTCTGCTTTGGGAAAAGAGCACTCTTCTACTCTACTGTGTTTCCTATGGGGTCCGAACAGTCAGCTTGCTCAGAACAAAAGAACTTTGCTTCCTACACACACGGGCCATATCTAGTTCAAGTCTGCCTAGGAAACTGACAAGAACAGTAGCTCCTCTTCAGTCCAATACACTGTACTTGATGGGAACAGATGCGAGTCCTCTTTGCACTGTGTGTGGCAATGGGAGCGCATAGTGACTTTCCTCACCAGAAAACAAGTCTAGCTCGTAGGACCAAAAACTGCATGTGATTCAACTCCATTTAGGACTGGGAAACAAACGCTAGCTCGCCTTACAAGAAACACACTCTGCTTTTGAGAAAAGAGCACTCTTCTACTCTACTGTGTTTCCTATAGGGCCAAAACAGTGAGCTTGCTCAGAACAAAAGTACTGTGCTTCCTACACACACGGGCAATATCTAGGTCAATTCTGCTTACGAAACTGACAAGAGCAGTAGCTCCTCTTCAGTCTAATACCCTGTACTTGCTGGGAACAGACGCCAGTGCTATTTGCCCTGTGTATGACAATGGGAGTTCAATATTGACTCTTCTTACCAGAAAAAAAAAAAAAAACTCTTGAACGTAGGACCAGAAACAGCATGTGATTCAACTCCATTTAGGACTGCGAAACAAACGCTACCTTGCCTTACAAGAAACACACTCTGCTTTTGAGAAAAGAGCACTTTTCTACTCTAATGTGTTTCCTATGGGTTCGATCAGTGAGCTTACAGTACAAAAGAACTGTGCTTCCTACACACACGGGCCATATCTAGTTCAACTATGCTTAGGAAACTGACAAGAACAGTAGCTCCTCTTCAGTCCAATACACTGTACTTGATGGGAACAGACGTGAGTCCTCTTTGCACTGTGTGTGGCAATGGGAGCGCAATAGTGACTTTCCTTACCAGAAAACAACTCTAGCTCGTAGGACCAAAAACTGAATGTGATTCAACTCAATCTAGGACTGGGAAACAAACACTAGCTTGCCTTACAAGAAACACACTCTGCTTTTGAGAAAAGAGCACTCTTCTACTCTACTGTGTTTCCTATAGGGCCAAAAGAGTGAGCTTGCTCAGAACAAAAGAACTGTGCTTCCTACACACACGGGCCATATCTAGATAACTCCGCTTAGGAAACTGAAAAAAACAGTAGCTCCTCTTCAGTCCAATACACTGTACTTGATGGGAACAGACGCGAGTCCTCTTTGCACTGTGTGTGGCAATGGGAGCGCAATAGTGACTTTCATTACCAGAAAACAACTCTTGCTCTTAGGATCAAAAACTACATGTGATTCAACTCCATTTAGGACTGCGAAACAAACGCTAGCTCGCCTTATAAGAAACACACTCTGCTTTTGAGAAAAGATCACTCTTCTACTCTACGGTGTTTCCTTTGGGGTCCAAACAGTGAGCTTGCTCACAACAAAAGAACTGTGCTTCCTACACACATGGGCTATATCTAGTTCAACTCTGCTTAGGAAACTGACAAGAACAGTAGCTCCTCTTCAGTCCAATACACTGTACTTGCTGGGAACAGACGCCAGTGCTATTTGCCCTGTGTATGACAATGGGAGTTCAATATTGACTCTTCTTACCCGAAAAAAAAAACTCTTGAACGTAGGACCAGAAACTGCATGTGATTCAACTCCATTTAGGACTGCGAAACAAACGCTACCTTGCCTTACAAGAAAAACACTCTGCTTTTGAGAAAAGAGCACTCTTCTACTCTAATGTGTTTCCTATGGGTACGATCAGTGAGCTTACAGTACAAAAGAACTGTGCTTCCTACACACACGGGCCATATCTAGTTCAACTATGCTTAGGAAACTGACAAGAACAGTAGCTCCTCTTCAGTCCAATACACTGTACTTGATGGGAACAGACGCGAGTCCTCTTTGCACTGTGTGTGGCAATGGGAGCACAATAGTGATTTTCCTTACCAGAAAACAACTCTTGCTCGTAGGATCAAAAACTGCATGTGATTCAACTCCATTTAGGACTGGTAAACAAACGCTAGCTCGCCTTACAAGAAACACACTCTGCTTTTGAGAAAAGAGCACTCTTCTACTCTACTGTGTTTCCTACAGGGCCAAAACAGTGAGCTAGCTCAGAACAAAAGAACTGTGCTTCCTACACACACGGCCATATCTAGTTCAATTCTGCTTAGGAAACTGACAAGAACAGTAGATCGTCTACCGTCCCATACACTGTACTTGCTGGGAACAGACGCCGGTGCTATTTGCCCTGTGTATGACAATGGGAGCACAACAGTGACTCTTCTTACCAGAAAACAACTCTTGCTTGTAGGACCAGAAACTGCATGTGATTCAACTCCATTTAGGACTGGGAAAAAAACGCGAGCTCGCTTTACAAGAAAAACACTCTGCTTTTGAGAAAAGAGCAGTCTTCTACTGTACTGTGTTTCCTATAGGGCCAGAATAGTTAGCTTGCTCAGAACAAAAGAACTGTGCTTCCTACACACACGGGCTATATCTAGTTCAACTCTGCTTAGGAAACTGACAAGAACAGTAGCTCCTCTTCAGTCCAATACACTGTACATGCTGGGAACAGACGCCAGTGCTATTTGCCCTGTGTATGATAATGGGAGCGCAATAGTGACTCTTCTTACCAGAAAACAACTCTTGCTCGTAGGACGAGACACTGCATGTGATTCAACTCCATTTATAACTGGGAAACAAACGCTAGATCGCCTTACAATAAACACACTCTGCTTTTGAGAAAACAGCACTCTTCTAGTCTAATATGTTTCCTTTGGGGTCCAAACAGCGAGCTTGCTCAGAACAAAAGAACTGTGCTTCCTACACACAGGGGCCATATCCAGTTCAATTCTGCTTAGGAAACTGACAAGAACAGTAGATCCTCTTCAGTCCAATACACTGTACATGCAGGGGACAGATGCTAGTGCTATTTGCAATGTGTATGACAATGGGACCGCAATAGTGACTCTTCTTACCAGAAAACATCTCTTGCACATAGGACCACAAACTGCATGTGATTCAACTCCATTAAGGACTGGGAAACAAACGCTAGCTCGCCTTACAAGAAACACACTCTGCTTTTGAGAAAAGAGCACTCTTCTACTCTACTGTGTTTCCTTTGGGGTCCAAACAGTGAGCTTGCTCAGAACAAAAGAACTGTGCTTCCTACACACACGGGCTATATCTAGTTCAACTCTGCTTAGGAAACTGACAAGAACAGTAGCTCCTCTTCAGTCCAATACACTGTACTTGCTGGGAACAGACGCCAGTGCTATTTGCCCTGTGTATGACAAGGGGAGTTCAATATTGACTCTTATTACCAGAAAATAAAACTCTTGATCGTAGGACCAGAAACTGCATGTGATTCTACTCCATTTAGGACTGCGAAACAAACGCTAGCTCGACTTACAGGAAACACACTCTGCTTTTGAGAAAAGAACACTCTTCTACTCTACTGTGTTTCCTATAGGGCCAGAATAGTGAGCTTGCTCAGAACAAAAGAACTGTGCTTCCTACACACAGGGGCCATATCTAGTTCAACTCTGCTTAGGAAACTGAGAAGAACAGTAGCTCATCTTCAGTCCAGTACAGTGTACTTGCTGGGAAAAGACGCGAGTGCTATTTGCAATATGTATGGCAATGGGAGCTCAATAGTGACTTTCCTTACCAGAAAACAACTCTTGCTCGTAGTATCAAAAAATGCATGTGATTCAACTCCATTTAGGACTGGGCAACAAACGCTAGCTTGCCTTACAAGAAACACACTCTGCTTTTGAGAAAAGAGCACTATTCTACTCTATTTTGTTTTCTATAGGGCCAGAACAGTGAGCTTGCTCAGAACAAAAGAACTGTGCTTCCTACACAAACGGCCATATCTATTTCAATTCTGCTTAGGAAACTGACAAGAACAGTAGATCCTCTTCCGTCCCATACACTGTACTTGCTGGGAACAGACGCCAGTGCTATTTGCCCTGTGTATGACAATGGGAGCACAACAGTGACTCTTCTTACCAGAAAACAACTCTTGCTCGTAGGACCAGAAACTGCATGTGATTCGACTCCATTTAGGACTGGGAAACAAACGCTAGCTCGCTTTACAAGAAAAACACTCTGCTTTTGAGAAAAGAGCACTCTTCTACTCTACTGTGTTTCCTATAGGGCCAGAATAGTTAGCTTGCTCAGAACAAAAGAACTGTGCTTCCTACACACACGGGCTATATCTAGTTCAACTCTGCTTAGGAAACTGACAAGAACAGTAGCTCCTCTTCAGTCCAATACACTGTACATGCTGGGATCAGACGCCAGTGCTATTTGCCCTGTGTATGATAATGGGAGCGCAATAGTGGCTCTTCTTACCAGAAAACAACTCTTGCTCGTAGGACCAGAAACTGCATGTGATTCAACTCCATTTATATCTGGGAAACAAACGCTAGCTCGCCTTACAAGAAACACACTCTGCTTTTGAGAAAAGAGCACTCTTCTAGTCTAATGTGATTTTTGTAAGGCCAGAATAGTGAGCTTGCTCAGAACAAAAGAACTGTGCTTCCTACACACACCGACTATATCTAGTTCAACTCTGCTTAGGAAACTGACATGAACAGTAGCTCCTCTTCAGTCCAATACACTGTACATGCTGGGAACAGACGCGAGTGCTATTTGCCCTGTGTATGACAATCGGAGCGCAATAGTGACTCTTCTTACCAGAAAACAACTCTTGCTCGTAGGACCAGACACTGCATGTGATTCAACTCCATTTAGGACTGTGAAACAAACACTAGCTTGCCTTACAAGAAACACACTTTGCTTTTGAGAAAAGAGCACTCTTCTACTGTACAGTGTTTCCCATGGGGTCCGAACAGTGAGCTGGCTCAGAACAAAAAAACTTTGCTTCCTACACACACGGGCCATATCTAGTTCAACTCTACTTAGGAAACTGACAAGAACAGTAGCTCCTCTTCAGTCCAATACACTGTACTTGCTGGGAACAGACGCGAGTGCTATTTGCACTGTGTATGTCAATGGGAGCGCAATAGTGACTTTCCATACCAAGAAACAACTCTAGCTCGTAGGATCAAAAACTGCATGTGATTCAACTCCATTTTAGACTGGGAACCAAACGCTAGCTCGCCTTACAAGAAACACACTCTGCTTTTGAGAAAAGAGCACTCTTCTACTCTACTGTGTTTCCTATAGGGCCCGAATAGTGAGATTGCTCAGAACAAAAGAACTGTGCTTCCTACACACACGGGCTATATCTAGTTCAACTCTGCTTAGGAAACTGACAAGAACAGTAGCTCCTCTTCAGTCCAATACACTGTACTTGCTGGGAACAGACGCCAGTGCTATTTGCCCTGTGTATGACAAGGGGAGTTCAATATTGACTCTTCTTACCAGAAAAAAAAACTCTTGATCGTAGGACCAGAAACTGCATGTGATTCTACTCCATTTACGACTGCGAAACAAACGCTAGCTCGACTTACAGGAAACACACTCTGCTTTTGAGAAAAGAACACTCTTCTACTCTACTGTGTTTCCTATAGGGCCAGAATAGTGAGCTTGCTCAGAACTAAAGAACTGTGCTTCCTACACACAGGGGCCATATCTAGTTCAACTCTGCTTAGGAAACTGAGAAGAACAGTAGCTCATCTTCAGTCCAGTACAGTGTACTTGCTTGGAACAGACGCGAGTGCTATTTGCAATATGTATGGCAATGGGAGCTCAATAGTGACTTTCCTTACCAGAAAACAACTCTTGTTTGTAGTATCAAAAACTGCATGTGATTCAACTCCCTTTAGGACTGGGCAACAAACGCTAGCTTGCCTTACAAGAAACACACTCTGCTTTTGAGAAAAGATCACTATTCTACTCTATTTTGGTTTCTATAGGGCCAGAACAGTGAGCTTGCTCAGAACAAAAGAACTGTGCTTACTACACAAACGGCCATATCTATTTCAATTCTGCTTAGGAAACTGACAAGAACAGTAGATCCTCTTCCGTCCCATACACTGTACTTGCTGGGAACAGACGCCAGTGCTATTTGCCCTGTGTATGATAATGGGAGCGCAATAGTGACTCTTCTTACCAGAAAACAACTCTTGCTCATAGGACCAGAAACTGCAAGTGATCCAACTCCATTTATAAATGGGAAACAAACTCTAGCGCGCCTTACAATAAACAAACTCTGCTTTTGAGAAAAGAGCACTCTTTTAGTCTAATGTGTTTTTTTGCAGGGCCAGAATAGTGAGCTTGCTCAGAACAAAAGAACTGTGCTTCCTACACACACTGACTATATCTAGTTCAACTCAGCTTAGGAAACTGACAAGAACAGTACATCCTCTTCAGTCCAATACACTGTACATGCTGGGAACAGACGCCAGTGCTATTTGCCCTGTGTATGACAATGGGAGCGAAATAGTGACTCTTCTTACATGAAAAACAACTCTTGCTCGTAGGACCAGAAACTGCATGTGATTCAACTCCATTTAGGACTGCGCAACAAACGCTAGCTTGACTTACAAGAAAAACACTCTGCTTTTGATAAAAGGGCACTCTTCTACTCTAATGTGTTTCCTATGGGTTCGATCAGTGAGCTTACAGTACAAAAGAACTGTGCTTCCTACACACACGGGCCATATCTAGTTCAAATCTGCTTAGGAAACTGACAAGAACAGTAGCTCCTCTTCAGTCCAATACACTGAACTTGATGGGAACAGACGCGAGTCCTCTTTGCACTGTGTGTGGCAATGGGAGGGCAATAGTGATTTTCCTTACCAGAAAACAACTCTTGCTCGTAGTGTCAAAAACTGCATGTGATTCAACTACATTTAGGACTGGGAAACAAATGCTAGGTCCCCTTACAAGAAACACACTCTGCTTTTGAGAAAAGATCAGTCTTCTACTCTACTGTGTTTCCTATACGGCCAGAACAGTGAGCTTACTCAGAACAAAAGAACTGTGCTTCCTACACACACGGCCATATCTAGTTCAATTTTGCTTAGGAAACTAACAAGAACAGTAGATCCTCTTCAGTCCCATACACTGTACTTGCTGGGAACAGACGCGATTGCTATTTGCACTGTATATGGCAATGGGAGCGAAATAGTGACTCTTCTTACCAGAAAACAACTTTTGCTCTTAGGACCAGACACTGCATGTGATTCAACTCCATTTAGGACTGGGAAACAAACACCAGCTTGCCTTACAAGAAACACACTTTGCTTTTGAGAAAAGATCACTCTTCTAATCTACTGTTTTTCCTATAGGGCCAGAACAGTGAGCTTGCTCAGAACAAAAGAACTGTGCTTCCTACACACACGGCCATATCTAGTTTAACTCCACTTAGGAAACTGACAAGAACAGTAGCTCCTCTTCAGTCCAATACACTGTACTTGATGGGAACAGACGCGAGTCCTCTTTGCACTGTGTGTGGCAATGGGAGCACAATAGTGATTTTCCTTACCAGAAAACAACTCTTGCTCATAGGATCGAAAACTGCATGTGATTCAACTCCATTTAGGACTGGGAACCAAACGCTAGCTCTCCTTACAAGAAACACACTCTGCTTTTGAGAAAAGAGCACTCTTCTACTCTACTGTGTTTCCTATAGGGCCAGAATAGTGAGCTTGCTCAGAACAAAAGAACTGTGCTTCCTACACACACGGCCATATCTAGTTCATTTCTGCTTAAGAAACTGACAAGAACAGTAGATCCTCTTCCTTCCCATACACTGTACTTGCTGGGAACAGACGCCAGTGCTATTTGCCCTGTGTATGACAATGGGCACACAATAGTGACTCTTCTTACCAGAAAACAACTCTTGCTCATAGGACCAAAAACTGCATGTGATTCAACTCCATTTAGGACTGGGAAACAAACGCTAGCTCGCTTTACAAAAAAAACCTCTGCTTTTGAGAAAAGAGCACTCTTCTACTCTACTGTGTTTCCTATAGGGCCAGAATAGTGAGCTTGCTCAGAACAAAAGAACTGTGCTTCCTACACACACGGGCTATATCTGGTTCAAATCTCCTTAGGAAACTGACAAGAACAGTAGCTCCTCTTCAGTCCAATACACTGTACATGCTGGGAACAGACGCCAGTGCTATTTGCCCTGTGTATGACAATGGGAGCGCAATAGTGACTCTTCTTACCAGAAAACAACTCTTACTCATAGGACCAGAAACTGCATGTGACACAACTCCATTTAGGACTGGGAAACAAACGCTAGCTCGATTACAAGAAACACACTCTGCTTTTGAGAAAAGAGCACTCTTCTACTCTACTGTGTTTCCTATGGGGTCCGAACAGTGAGCTTGCTCAGAACAAAAGAACTGTGCTTCCTAAACTCACGGGACATATCTACTTCAACTCTGCTTAGGAAACTGACAAGAACAGTAGCTCTTCTTCATTCCAATACACTGTACTTGCTGTGAACAGACACGAGTGCTATTTGCACTGTGTATGGAAATGGGAGCACAATAGTGACTCTTCTTACCAGATAACAACTCTTGCTCGTAGGACCAGAAACTGCATGGGATTCAACTCCATTTCTTACTGGGAAACAAACACTAGCTCGCCTTACAAGAAACACACTCTGCTTTTGAGAAAAGACCACTCTTTTACTCTACTGTGTTTCCTATGGGATCCGAACAGTGAGCTTGCTCAGAACAAAAGAACTGTGCTTCCTACACACACGGGCCATATCTAGTTCAACTCTGCTTAGGAAACTGACAAGAACAGTAGCTCCTCTTCAGTCCAGTACCCTGTACTTGGTGGGAACAGACGCAAGAGCTATTTGCACTGTGTATGGCAGTGGGAGCGCAATAGTGACTGTCCTTACCAGAAAAGAACTCTTGTTCGTAGGAACAAAAACTGCATGTGATTCAACTCCATTTAGCACTGGGAAACAAACGCTAGCTCGCCTTACAAGAAACACACTCTGCTTTTGAGAAAAGAGCACTCTTCTACTCTACTGTGTTTCCTATAGGGCCAAAACAGTAAGCTTGATCAGAACAAAAGAAATGTGCTTCCTACACACACGGCCATATCTAGTTCAATTCTGCTTAGGAAACTGACAAGAATAGTAGATCCTCTTCAGTCCAATACACTGTACATTCTTGGAACAGACGCCAGTGCTATTTGCCCTGTGTATGACAACGCGAGCGCAATAGTGACTCTTCTTACCAGAAAACAACTCTTGCTCGTAGGACCAGAAACTGCATTTGATTCAACTCCATTTAGGACTGGGAAACAAACACTAGGTCACCTTACAAGAAACATACTCTCCTTTTGAGAAAAGAGCACTCTTGTACTCTACTGTGTTTACTATGGGGTCCGAACAGTGAGCTTGCTCAGAACAAAAGAACTGTGCTTCCTACACACACGGGCCATGTCTAGTTCAACTCTGCTTACCAAACTGACAAGAACAGTAGCTCCTTTTGAGGCCAATACACTGTACATGCTGGGAACAGACGCCAGTGCTATTTGCACTGTGTATGGCAATGGGAGCACAATAGTGACTTTCCTTACCAGAAAACAACTCTTGCTCGTAGGATCAAAAACTGCATGTGATTCAACTACATGTAGGACTAGGAAACAAATGCTAGCTCGCATTACAAGAAACACACTCTGATTTGAGAAAAGAGCACTCTTCTACTCTACTGTGATTCTTTTAGGGCCAGAATAGTGAGCTTGCTCAGAACAAAGAACTGTGCCTCCTACACACACGGGTTATATCTAGTTCAACTCTGCTTAGGAAACTGACAAGAAGAGTAGCTCCTCTTCAGTCCAATCAATACACTGTACTTGCTAGGAACAGACGCCAGTGCTATTTGCCCTGTGAATGACAATGGGAGCGCAATAGTGACATTCCCTACCAGAAAAAAACTCTTGCTCGTAGGACCAGAAACTGCATGTGACTCAACTCCTTTTAAGACTGGGAAACAAACTCTAGCTTGCCTTACAAGTAACACACTCTGCTTTTGAGAAAAGAGCACTCTTCTAGTCTAATGTGTTTTTTTGTAGGGCCAGAATAGTGAGCTTGCTCAGAACAAAAGAACTGTGCTTCCTACACACACCGACTATATCTAGTTCAACTCTGCTTAGGAAACTGACAAGAACAGTAGATCCTTTTCAGTCCAATACACTGTACATGCTGGGAACAGACGCGAGTGCTATTTGCCCTGTGTATGAAAATGGGAGCACAATAGTGACTCTTCTTACCAGAAAACAACTCTTGCTCGTAGGACCAGAAACTGCATGTGATTCAACTCCATTTAGGACTGGGAAACAAACGCTAGCTCGCCTTACAAGAAACACACTCTGCTTTTGAGAAAAGAGCACTCTTCTACTCTACTGTGTTTCCTATAGGGCCAGAACAGTGAGCTTGCTCAGAACAAAAGAACTGTGCTTCCTACACACACGGGCCATGTCTAGTTCAACTCTGCTTACCAAACTGACAAGAACAGTAGCTCCTTTTGAGGCCAATACACTGTACATGCTGGGAACAGACGCCAGTGCTATTTGCACTGTGTATGGCAATGGGAGCGCAATAGTGACTTTCCCTACCAGAAAAAAGCTCTTGCTCATAGGAACGAAACTGCATGTGATTCAACTACATGTAAGACTGGGAAACAAATGCTAGCTCGCATTACAAGAAACACACTCTGATTTGAGAAAAGAGCACTCTTCTACTCTACTGTGATTGTTATAGGGCCAGAATAGTGAGCTTGCTCAGAACAAAAGAACTGTGCTTCCTACACACACGGGTTATATCTAGTTCAACTCTGCTTAGGAAACTGACAAGAACAGTAGCTCCTCTTCAGTCCAATACACTGTACTTGCTACTAACAGACGCCAGTGCTATTTGCCCTGTGAATGACAATGGGAGCGCAATAGTGACTTTCCCTACCAGAAAAAAACTCTTGCTCGTAGGACCAGAAACTGCATGTGACTCAACTCCATTTAAGACTGGGAAACAAACGCTAGCTCGCCTTACAAGAAACACACTCTGCTTTTGAGAATAGAGCACTCTTCTACTCTGCTGTGTTTCCTATAGGGCCAGAATAGTGACTTTGCTCAGAAAAAAAGAACTGTGCTTCCTACACACACAGGCTATATCTAGTTAAACTCTGCTTAGTAAACTGATAAGAACAGTAGCTCCTCTTCAGTCCAATACACTGTACTTGATGGGAACAGACGCGAGTCCTCTTTGCACTGTGTGTGGCAATGGGAGCACAATAGTGATTTTCCTTACCAGAAAACAACTCTTGCTAGTAGGATCAGAAACTGCATGTGATTCAACTCCATTTAGGACTGGGAAACAAATGCTAGCTCCCCTTACAAGAAACACACTCTGCTTTTGAGAAAAGAGCACTCTTCTACCCAACTGTGTTTCCTATGGGGTCCGAACAGTGAGCTTGCTCAGAACAAAAGAAGTGTGCTTCCTACACACATGAGCCATATCTAATTCAACTCTGCTTGGGAAACTGACAAGAACAGTAGCTCCTCCTCATTCCAATACACTGTACTTCCTGGGAACAGACGCGAGTGCTATTTGCACTGTGTATGGCAAAGGGAGCACAATAGTGACTCTTCTTACCAGAAAACAACTCTTGCTCGTAGGACCAGACACTGAATGTGATTCAACTCCATATAGGACTGGGAAACATACGCTAGCTCGCCTTACAAGAAACACACTCTGCTTTTGAGAAAAGAGCACTCTTCTACTCTACCGTGTTTCCTATAGGGCCAAAAGAGTGATCTTGCTCAGAACAAAAGAACTGTGCTTCCTACACACACAGGCCATATCTAGTTCAACTCTGCTTAGGAAACTTACAAGAACAGTAGATGCTCTTCACTCCAATACACTGTACTTGCTGGGAACAGAGGGGAGTGCTATTTGCACTGTGTATGGCAAAGGGAGCACAATAGTGACTTTCCTTTCCAGTAAACAAATCTTGCTCGTAGGTGCAAAAACTGCATATGATTCAACTCCATTTAGGACTGCGAAACAAACGCTAGCTCGCCTTACAAGAAACACTCTCTGCTTTTGAGAAAAGAGCACTCTTCTACTCTTCTGTGTTTCCTATAGGGCCAGAACAGTGAGCTTGATCAGAACAAAAAGCTGTGCTTCCTGCACACATGAGCCATATCTAGTTTAATTCTGCTTAGGAAACTGACAAGAATAATAGAACCTCTTCAGTCCAATACACTGTACATGCTGGTAACAGACGCCAGCAT
Organism: Peromyscus eremicus; assembly: GCF_949786415.1. NCBI lineage: Eukaryota > Metazoa > Chordata > Mammalia > Rodentia > Cricetidae > Peromyscus > Peromyscus eremicus. The sequence goes on from NW_026735837.1 coordinate 24,865, forward strand.
ATTTGCCCTGTGTATGACAATGGGAGCGCAATAGTGACTCTTCTTACCAGAAAACAGCTCTTACTCGTAGGACCAGAAACTGCATGTGATTCAACTCCACTTAGGACTGGGAAGCAAACACTAGCTCGCCTTACAAGAAACACACTCCTCTTTTGAGAAAAGAGCACTCTTCTACTCTACTGTGATTCCTATGGGGTCTGATCAGTGAGCTTGCTCAGAACAAAAGAACTGTGCTTCTTACACACACGGGCCATATCTAGTTCAACTCTGCTTAGGAAACTGACAAGAACAGTAGATCCTCTTCATTCCAATACACTGTACTTGCTGGAAACAGACGCGAGTGCTATTTGCACTGTGTATGGCAAAGGGAGCGCAATAGTGATTTTCCTTACCAGAAAACAACTCTTGCTCATAGCACCAAAACCTGCACGTGATTCAACTCCATTTAGGACTGGGAAACAAACGCTAGCTCGCCTTACAAGAAACACACTCTGCTTTTGAGAGAAGAGCACTCTTTTACTCTACTGTGTTTCCTATAGGGCCAGAACAGAAAGCTTGCTCAGAACAAAAGAACTGTGCTTCCTACACACACGAGCCATATGTAGTTCAATTCTGCTTAGGAACCTGACATGAAGAGTAGATCCTCTTCAGTCCAATACACTGTACTTGCTGGGAACAGACAACAGTGCTATTTATCCTGTGTATGGCAATGGCAGCACAATAGTGACTCTTCTTACCAGAACACAACTCTTGCTCGTAGGACCAGAAACTGCATGGGATTCAACTCCATTTAGGACTGGGAAACAAATGCTAGCTCACCTTCCAAGAAACACACTCTGCTTTTGAGAAAAGAGCACTCTTCTACTCTACTGTGTTTCCTGTAGGGCCAGAACAGTGAGCTTGCTCAGAACAAAAGAACTGTGCTTCCTACACACAGGGCCATATCTAGTTCAATTCTGATTAGGAACATGACAAGAACAGTAGATCCTCTTCAGTCCAATACACTGTACTTGGTGGGAACAGACGCCAGTGCTATTTGTCCTGTGTATGGCAATGGCAGCGCAATAGTGACTATTCTTACCATAAAACAACTCTTGCTCGTAGGACCAGAAACTGCATGTGATTCAACTCCATTTAGGACTGGGAAACAAATGCTATCTCGCCTTACAAGAAACACAATCTGCTTTAGAGAAAAGAGCACTCCTCTACTCTACTGTGTTTCCTATTGGGTCCGAACAGTGAGCTTGCTCAGAACAAAAAAACTGTGATTCCTACACACACGGCCATATCTAGTTCAATTCTGCTTAGGAAACTGACAAGAACAGTAGATCCTCTTCAGTCCAATACACTGTACTTGCTGGGAACAGACGCCAGTGCTAATTGTCTTTTGTATGGCAATGGCAGTGCAATAGTGACTCTTCTTACCAGAAAACAACTCTTGCTCGTAGGACCCAAAACTGCATGTGATTCAACTCCATTTAGTACTGGGAAACAAACACTACCTCGCCTTACAAGAAACACATTCTGCATTTGAGAAAAGAGCACTCTTCTACTCTACTGTGTTTCCAATGGGGTCCAAACAGTGAGCTTGCTCAGAACAGAAAACTTTGCTTCCTACACACGGACCATATCTAGTTCAACTCTGCTTAGGAAACTGACAAGAACAGTAGCTCCTCTTCAATCCGATACACTGTAATTGCTGGGAACAGACGCGAGTGCTATTTGCACTGTGTATGGCAATGGGAGCGCAATAGTGACTTTCCTTACCATAAAAAAACTCTTGCTCGTAGGACCAGAAACTGCATGAGATTCAACTCCATTTAGGACTGGAAAACAAACACTAGCTCGCCTTACAAGAAACACACCCTGCTTTTGAGAAAAGAGCACTCTTCTACTCTACTGTGTTTCCTATGTGGTCAAAACAGTGAGCTTGCTCAAAACAAAACAACTGAGCTTCCTACACACACGGGCCATATCTCGTTCAACTCTGCTTAGGAAACTGACGAGAAGAGTAGCTCCTCTTCCGTCCAATACACTGTACTTGCTGGGAACAGAACCAGAAACTGCATGTGATTCAACTCCATTTAGGACTGGGAAACAAACGCTAGCTCGCCTTACAAGAAAAACACAGTGCTATTTGCACTGTGTATGGCAATGGGAGCACAATAGTGACTCTCCTTACCAGAAAACAACTCTTGCTCGTAGGACCAGAAACTGCAGGTGATTCAACTCCATTTAGAACTGGGAAACAAACGCTAGTTCGCCTTACAAGAAACACACTCTGCTTTAGAGAAAAGAGCACACTTCTACTCTACTGTGTTTCCTATAGAGCCAGAAAAATGAGTTTCCTCAGAAAAAAAGAACTGTGCTTCCTGCACACAGGGGCCATACCTATTCAATTCTGCTTAGTAAACTGACAAGAACAGTAGATCCTCTTCAGTCCATACACTGTACATGCTGGGAACAGATGCCAGTACTATTTGCTCTGTGTATGACAATGAGAGCGCAATAGTGACTCTTCTCACCAGAAAACAACTCTTGCTCCTAGAACCAGAAACTGCATGTGATTCAACTCCATTTAGGACTGGGAAACAAACGCTAGCTCGCCTTACAAGAAAAACACTGTGCTTTTGAGAAAAGAGCACTCTTCTACTCTACTGTTTTTTTTATAGGGCCAGAACAGTGAGCTTGATCAGAACAAGAGAACTGTGCTTCCTTCACACGGGCCATATCTAGTTCAACTCTGCTTAGGAAACTGACAAGAACATTAGCTCCTCAACAGTCCGATACACTGTACTTTCTAGGAACGGACCTAGTGCTATTTGCACTATGTATGGCAATGGGAGCGCAATAGTGACTTTCCTTACCAGAAAACAACTCTTGCTTGTAGGACCAGAAACTGCATGTGATTCAACTCTATTTAGGACTGGGAAAGAAACGCTAGCTCGCCTTACATGAAACACACTCTGCTTTTGAGAAAAGAGCATTCTTCTACTCTACTGTGTTTCCTATGGGGTCCGAACAGTGAGCTTGCTCAGAACTAAAGAACTGTGCTTCCTACACACACGGGCCATATCTAGTTCAACTCTGCTTAGGAAACTGACAAGAACAGTAGCTCCTCTTCAGTCCAATACACTGTACTTGCTGGGAACAGATGGGAGTGCTATTTGCACTGTGTATGGCAATGGGAGCACAATAGTGACTTTCCTTACCAGAAAACAACTCTTGCTCATAGGACCAGAAACTTCATGTGATTCAACTCCATTTAGGACTGGGAAACAAATGCTAGCTCGCCTTACAAGAAACACAATCTGCTTTAGAGAAAAGAGCACTCTTCTACTCTATTGTGTTTCCTATGGGGTCCGAACAGTGAGCTTGCTCAGAACAAAAAAAATGTGCTTCCTACACACACGGCCATATCTAGTTCAATTCTGCTTATAAACCTGACAAGAACAGTAGATCCTCTTCAGTCCAATACACTGTACTTGCTGGGAACAGACGCCAGTGCTATTTGTCTTGTGTATGGCAATGGCAGCGCAATAGTGACTCTTCTTACCAGAAAACCACTCTTGCTCGTAGGACCAGAAACTGCATGTGATTCAACTCCATTTAGGACTAGAAAACAAACGCTAGCTCGCCTTACAAGAAACACACTCTGCTTTTGAGAAAAGAGCACTCTTCTACTCTACTGTGTTTCCGATGTGGTCAAAACAGTGAGCTTGCGCAAAACAAAAGAACTGAGCATCCTACACACACGGGCCATATCTCGTTCAACTCTGCTTAGGAAACTAACAAGAACAATAGCTCCTTTTCAGTCCTATACACTGTACTTGCTGGGAACAGACGCGAGTGCTATTTGCACTGTGTATGGTAATGGGAGCACAATAGTGACTTCCTTACCATAAAACAACTCTTGCTCATAGGACCAGTAACTGCATGTGATTTAACTCCACTTAGGACTGGGAAACAACCGCTAGCTCGCCTTACAAGAAACACACTCTGCTTTTGAGAAAATAGCACTGTTCTACTCTACTGTGTTTCCTATAGGGCCAGAACAGTGAGCTTGCTGAGAACAAAAGAACTGTGCTTCCTACACACACGGACCATATCTAGTTCAACTCTGCTTAGGAAACTGACAAGAACATTAGCTCCTCAACAGTCCGATACACTGTACTTGCTGGGAACGGACCGAGTGCTATTTGCACTATGTATGGCAATGGGAGCGCAATAGTGACTTTCCTTACCAGAAAACAACTCTTGCTCGTAGGACCAGAAAGTGCATGTGATTCAACTCCATTAAGGACTGGGAAAGAAACGCTAGCTCGCCTTACATGAAACACACTCTGCTTTTGAGAAAACAGCACTCTTCTACTCTACTGTGTTTCCTATAGGGCCAGAACTGTGAGCTTGATCAGAACAAAAGAACTGTGCTTCCTTCACACGGGCCATATCTAGTTCAACTCCGCTTAGGAAACTGACAAGAACAGTAGCTCCTCTTCAGTCCGATGCACTGTACTTGCTGGGAGTGGACCGAGTGCTATTTGCTCTATGTATGGCAATGAGAGCGCAATAGTGTCTTTCCTTACCAGAAACCAATTCTTAATCGTAGGACCAGAAACTGCATGTGATTCAACTCCATTTAGGACTGGAAAACAAATGCTAGCTCGCCTTACATGAAACACACTCTGCTTTAGAGAAAAGAGCACTCTTCTACTCTACTATGTTTCTTAAAGGGCCAGAACAGTGAGCTTGGTCAGAACAAGAGAACTGTTCTTCCTACACACACGCGCCATATCTCGTTCAACTCTGCTTAGGAAACTGACAAGAACAGTAGCTCCTCTTCAGTCCGATACACTGTACTTGCTGGGAACAGACGCGAGTGCTCTTTGCACTGTGTATGGCAATGGGAACACAATAGTGATTTTCCTTACCAGAAAACAACTCTTGCTCGTAGGACCAGAAACTGCATGTGATTCAACTCCATTTAGGACTGGGAAAAAAAACACTAGCTCGCCTTACAAGAAACACACTCTGCTTTTGAGAAAAGAGCACTCTTCTACTCTACTGTGTTTTCTATAGGGCCAGAACAGTGAGCTTGCTGAGAACAAAAGAACTGTGCTTCCTATAAACATGGCCATATGTAGTTCAATTCTGCTTAGGAACCTGACATGAAGAGTAGATCCTCTTCAGTCCAATACAGTGTACTTGCTGGGAACAGACAACAGTGCTATTTATCCTGTGTATGGCAATGGCAGCACAATAGTGACTCTTCTTACCAGAACACAACTCTTGCTCGTAGGACCAGAAACTGCATGTGATTCAACTCCATTTATATCTGGGAAACAAACGCTAGCTCGCCTTACAAGAAACACACTCTGCTTTTGAGAAAAGAGCACTCTTCTAGTCTAATGTGATTTTTGTAAGGCCAGAATAGTGAGCTTGCTCAGAACAAAAGAACTGTGCTTCCTACACACACCGACTATATCTAGTTCAACTCTGCTTAGGAAACTGACATGAACAGTAGCTCCTCTTCAGTCCAATACACTGTACATGCTGGGAACAGACACCAGTGCTATTTGCCCTGTGTATGACAATCGGAGCGCAATAGTGACTCTTCTTACCAGAAAACAACTCTTGCTCGTAGGACCAGACACTGCATGTGATTCAACTCCATTTAGGACTGTGAAACAAACACTAGCTTGCCTTACAAGAAACACACTTTGCTTTTGAGAAAAGAGCACTCTTCTACTGTACAGTGTTTCCCATGGGGTCCGAACAGTGAGCTTGCTCAGAACAAAAAAACTTTGCTTCCTACACACACGGGCCATATCTAGTTCAACTCTACTTAGGAAACTGACAAGAACAGTAGCTCCTCTTCAGTCCAATACACTGTACTTGCTGGGAACAGACGCGAGTGCTATTTGCACTGTGTATGTCAATGGGAGCGCAATAGAGACTTTCCATACCAAGAAACAACTCTAGCTCGTAGGATCAAAAACTGCATGTGATTCAACTCCATTTTGGACTGGGAACCAAACGCTAGCTCGCCTTACAAGAAACACACTCTGCTTTTGAGAAAAGAGCACTCTTCTACTCTACTGTGTTTCCTATAGGGCCCGAATAGTGAGATTGCTCAGAACAAAAGAACTGTGCTTCCTACACACACGGGCTATATCTAGTTCAACTCTGCTTAGGAAACTGACAAGAACAGTAGCTCCTCTTCAGTCCAATACACTGTACTTGCTGGGAACAGACGCCAGTGCTATTTGCCCTGTGTATGACAAGGCGAGTTCAATATTGACTCTTCTTACCAGAAAAAAAAACTCTTGATCATAGGACCAGAAACTGCATGTGATTCTACTCCATTTACGACTGCGAAACAAACGCTAGCTCGACTTACAGGAAACACACTCTGCTTTTGAGAAAAGAACACTCTTCTACTCTACTGTTTTTCCTATAGGGCCAGAATAGTGAGCTTGCTCAGAACTAAAGAACTGTGCTTCCTACACACAGGGGCCATACCTATTCAATTCTGCTTAGTAAACTGACAAGAACAGTAGATCCTCTTCAGTCCATACACTGTACATGCTGGGAACAGATGCCAGTACTATTTGCTCTGTGTATGACAATGAGAGCGCAATAGTGACTCTTCTCACCAGAAAACAACTCTTGCTCCTAGAACCAGAAACTGCATGTGATTCAACTCCATTTAGGACTGGGAAACAAACGCTAGCTCGCCTTACAAGAAAAACACTGTGCTTTTGAGAAAAGAGCACTCTTCTACTCTACTGTTTTTTTTATAGGGCCAGAACAGTGAGCTTGATCAGAACAAGAGAACTGTGCTTCCTTCACACGGGCCATATCTAGTTCAACTCTGCTTAGGAAACTGACAAGAACATTAGCTCCTCAACAGTCCGATACACTGTACTTTCTAGGAACGGACCTAGTGCTATTTGCACTATGTATGGCAATGGGAGCGCAATAGTGACTTTCCTTACCAGAAAACAACTCTTGCTTGTAGGACCAGAAACTGCATGTGATTCAACTCTATTTAGGACTGGGAAAGAAACGCTAGCTCGCCTTACATGAAACACACTCTGCTTTTGAGAAAAGAGCATTCTTCTACTCTACTGTGTTTCCTATGGGGTCCGAACAGTGAGCTTGCTCAGAACTAAAGAACTGTGCTTCCTACACACACGGGCCATATCTAGTTCAACTCTGCTTAGGAAACTGACAAGAACAGTAGCTCCTCTTCAGTCCAATACACTGTACTTGCTGGGAACAGATGGGAGTGCTATTTGCACTGTGTATGGCAATGGGAGCACAATAGTGACTTTCCTTACCAGAAAACAACTCTTGCTCATAGGACCAGAAACTTCATGTGATTCAACTCCATTTAGGACTGGGAAACAAATGCTAGCTCGCCTTACAAGAAACACAATCTGCTTTAGAGAAAAGAGCACTCTTCTACTCTATTGTGTTTCCTATGGGGTCCGAACAGTGAGCTTGCTCAGAACAAAAAAAATGTGCTTCCTACACACACGGCCATATCTAGTTCAATTCTGCTTATAAACCTGACAAGAACAGTAGATCCTCTTCAGTCCAATACACTGTACTTGCTGGGAACAGACGCCAGTGCTATTTGTCTTGTGTATGGCAATGGCAGCGCAATAGTGACTCTTCTTACCAGAAAACCACTCTTGCTCGTAGGACCAGAAACTGCATGTGATTCAACTCCATTTAGGACTAGAAAACAAACGCTAGCTCGCCTTACAAGAAACACACTCTGCTTTTGAGAAAAGAGCACTCTTCTACTCTACTGTGTTTCCGATGTGGTCAAAACAGTGAGCTTGCGCAAAACAAAAGAACTGAGCATCCTACACACACGGGCCATATCTCGTTCAACTCTGCTTAGGAAACTAACAAGAACAATAGCTCCTTTTCAGTCCTATACACTGTACTTGCTGGGAACAGACGCGAGTGCTATTTGCACTGTGTATGGTAATGGGAGCACAATAGTGACTTCCTTACCATAAAACAACTCTTGCTCATAGGACCAGTAACTGCATGTGATTTAACTCCACTTAGGACTGGGAAACAACCGCTAGCTCGCCTTACAAGAAACACACTCTGCTTTTGAGAAAATAGCACTGTTCTACTCTACTGTGTTTCCTATAGGGCCAGAACAGTGAGCTTGCTGAGAACAAAAGAACTGTGCTTCCTACACACACGGACCATATCTAGTTCAACTCTGCTTAGGAAACTGACAAGAACATTAGCTCCTCAACAGTCCGATACACTGTACTTGCTGGGAACGGACCGAGTGCTATTTGCACTATGTATGGCAATGGGAGCGCAATAGTGACTTTCCTTACCAGAAAACAACTCTTGCTCGTAGGACCAGAAAGTGCATGTGATTCAACTCCATTAAGGACTGGGAAAGAAACGCTAGCTCGCCTTACATGAAACACACTCTGCTTTTGAGAAAACAGCACTCTTCTACTCTACTGTGTTTCCTATAGGGCCAGAACTGTGAGCTTGATCAGAACAAAAGAACTGTGCTTCCTTCACACGGGCCATATCTAGTTCAACTCCGCTTAGGAAACTGACAAGAACAGTAGCTCCTCTTCAGTCCGATGCACTGTACTTGCTGGGAGTGGACCGAGTGCTATTTGCTCTATGTATGGCAATGAGAGCGCAATAGTGTCTTTCCTTACCAGAAACCAATTCTTAATCGTAGGACCAGAAACTGCATGTGATTCAACTCCATTTAGGACTGGAAAACAAATGCTAGCTCGCCTTACATGAAACACACTCTGCTTTAGAGAAAAGAGCACTCTTCTACTCTACTATGTTTCTTAAAGGGCCAGAACAGTGAGCTTGGTCAGAACAAGAGAACTGTTCTTCCTACACACACGCGCCATATCTCGTTCAACTCTGCTTAGGAAACTGACAAGAACAGTAGCTCCTCTTCAGTCCGATACACTGTACTTGCTGGGAACAGACGCGAGTGCTCTTTGCACTGTGTATGGCAATGGGAACACAATAGTGATTTTCCTTACCAGAAAACAACTCTTGCTCGTAGGACCAGAAACTGCATGTGATTCAACTCCATTTAGGACTGGGAAAAAAAACACTAGCTCGCCTTACAAGAAACACACTCTGCTTTTGAGAAAAGAGCACTCTTCTACTCTACTGTGTTTTCTATAGGGCCAGAACAGTGAGCTTGCTGAGAACAAAAGAACTGTGCTTCCTATAAACATGGCCATATGTAGTTCAATTCTGCTTAGGAACCTGACATGAAGAGTAGATCCTCTTCAGTCCAATACAGTGTACTTGCTGGGAACAGACAACAGTGCTATTTATCCTGTGTATGGCAATGGCAGCACAATAGTGACTCTTCTTACCAGAACACAACTCTTGCTCGTAGGACCAGAAACTGCATGTGATTCAACTCCATTTATATCTGGGAAACAAACGCTAGCTCGCCTTACAAGAAACACACTCTGCTTTTGAGAAAAGAGCACTCTTCTAGTCTAATGTGATTTTTGTAAGGCCAGAATAGTGAGCTTGCTCAGAACAAAAGAACTGTGCTTCCTACACACACCGACTATATCTAGTTCAACTCTGCTTAGGAAACTGACATGAACAGTAGCTCCTCTTCAGTCCAATACACTGTACATGCTGGGAACAGACACCAGTGCTATTTGCCCTGTGTATGACAATCGGAGCGCAATAGTGACTCTTCTTACCAGAAAACAACTCTTGCTCGTAGGACCAGACACTGCATGTGATTCAACTCCATTTAGGACTGTGAAACAAACACTAGCTTGCCTTACAAGAAACACACTTTGCTTTTGAGAAAAGAGCACTCTTCTACTGTACAGTGTTTCCCATGGGGTCCGAACAGTGAGCTTGCTCAGAACAAAAAAACTTTGCTTCCTACACACACGGGCCATATCTAGTTCAACTCTACTTAGGAAACTGACAAGAACAGTAGCTCCTCTTCAGTCCAATACACTGTACTTGCTGGGAACAGACGCGAGTGCTATTTGCACTGTGTATGTCAATGGGAGCGCAATAGAGACTTTCCATACCAAGAAACAACTCTAGCTCGTAGGATCAAAAACTGCATGTGATTCAACTCCATTTTGGACTGGGAACCAAACGCTAGCTCGCCTTACAAGAAACACACTCTGCTTTTGAGAAAAGAGCACTCTTCTACTCTACTGTGTTTCCTATAGGGCCCGAATAGTGAGATTGCTCAGAACAAAAGAACTGTGCTTCCTACACACACGGGCTATATCTAGTTCAACTCTGCTTAGGAAACTGACAAGAACAGTAGCTCCTCTTCAGTCCAATACACTGTACTTGCTGGGAACAGACGCCAGTGCTATTTGCCCTGTGTATGACAAGGCGAGTTCAATATTGACTCTTCTTACCAGAAAAAAAAACTCTTGATCATAGGACCAGAAACTGCATGTGATTCTACTCCATTTACGACTGCGAAACAAACGCTAGCTCGACTTACAGGAAACACACTCTGCTTTTGAGAAAAGAACACTCTTCTACTCTACTGTTTTTCCTATAGGGCCAGAATAGTGAGCTTGCTCAGAACTAAAGAACTGTGCTTCCTACACACAGGGGCCATATCTAGTTCAACTCTGCTTAGGAAACTGAGAAGAACAGTAGCTCATCTTCAGTCCAGTACAGTGTACTTGCTTGGAACAGACGCGAGTGCTATTTGCAATATGTATGGCAATGGGAGCTCAATAGTGACTTTCCTTACCAGAAAACAACTCTTGTTTGTAGTATCAAAAACTGCATGTGATTCAACTCCCTTTAGGACTGGGCAACAAACGCTAGCTTGCCTTACAAGAAACACACTCTGCTTTTGAGAAAAGATCACTATTCTACTCTATTTTGGTTTCTATAGGGCCAGAACAGTGAGCTTGCTCAGAACAAAAGAACTGTGCTTACTACACAAACGGCCATATCTATTTCAATTCTGCTTAGGAAACTGACAAGAACAGTAGATCCTCTTCCGTCCCATACACTGTACTTGCTGGGAACAGACGCCAGTGCTATTTGCCCTGTGTATGATAATGGGAGCGCAATAGTGACTCTTCTTACCAGAAAACAACTCTTGCTCATAGGACCAGAAACTGCAAGTGATCCAACTCCATTTATAACTGGGAAACAAACTCTAGCGCGCCTTACAATAAACAAACTCTGCTTTTGAGAAAAGAGCACTCTTTTAGTCTAATGTGTTTTTTTGCAGGGCCAGAATAGTGAGCTTGCTCAGAACAAAAGAACTGTGCTTCCTACACACACTGACTATATCTAGTTCAACTCAGCTTAGGAAACTGACAAGAACAGTACATCCTCTTCAGTCCAATACACTGTACATGCTGGGAACAGACGCCAGTGCTATTTGCCCTGTGTATGACAATGGGAGCGCAATAGTGACTCTTCTTACATGAAAAACAACTCTTGCTCGTAGGACCAGAAACTGCATGTGATTCAACTCCATTTAGGACTGCGCAACAAACGCTAGCTTGACTTACAAGTAAAACACTCTGCTTTTGATAAAAGGGCACTCTTCTACTCTAATGTGTTTCCTATGGGTTCGATCAGTGAGCTTACAGTACAAAAGAACTGTGCTTCCTACACACACGGGCCATATCTAGTTCAAATCTGCTTAGGAAACTGACAAGAACAGTAGCTCCTCTTCAGTCCAATACACTGAACTTGATGGGAACAGACGCGAGTCCTCTTTGCACTGTGTGTGGCAATGGGAGGGCAATAGTGATTTTCCTTACCAGAAAACAACTCTTGCTCGTAGGATCAAAAACTGCATGTGATTCAACTACATTTAGGACTGGGAAACAAATGCTAGGTCCCCTTACAAGAAACACACTCTGCTTTTGAGAAAAGATCAGTCTTCTACTCTACTGTGTTTCCTATACGGCCAGAACAGTGAGCTTACTCAGAACAAAAGAACTGTGCTTCCTACACACACGGCCATATCTAGTTCAATTTTGCTTAGGAAACTAACAAGAACAGTAGATCCTCTTCAGTCCCATACACTGTACTTGCTGGGAACAGACGCGATTGCTATTTGCACTGTATATGGCAATGGGAGCGAAATAGTGACTCTTCTTACCAGAAAACAACTCTTGCTCTTAGGACCAGACACTGCATGTGATTCAACTCCATTTAGGACTGGGAAACAAACACCAGCTTGCCTTACAAGAAACACACTTTGCTTTTGAGAAAAGATCACTCTTCTAATCTACTGTTTTTCCTATAGGGCCAGAACAGTGAGCTTGCTCAGAACAAAAGAACTGTGCTTCCTACACACACGGCCATATCTAGTTTAACTCCACTTAGGAAACTGACAAGAACAGTAGCTCCTCTTCAGTCCAATACACTGTACTTGATGGGAACAGACGCGAGTCCTCTTTGCACTGTGTGTGGCAATGGGAGCACAATAGTGATTTTCCTTACGAGAAAACAACTCTTGCTCATAGGATCGAAAACTGCATGTGATTCAACTCCATTTAGGACTGGGAACCAAACGCTAGCTCTCCTTACAAGAAACACACTCTGCTTTTGAGAAAAGAGCACTCTTCTACTCTACTGTGTTTCCTATAGGGCCAGAATAGTGAGCTTGCTCAGAACAAAAGAACTGTGCTTCCTACACACACGGCCATATCTAGTTCATTTCTGCTTAAGAAACTGACAAGAACAGTAGATCCTCTTCCTTCCCATACACTGTACTTGCTGGGAACAGACGCCAGTGCTATTTGCCCTGTGTATGACAATGGGCACACAATAGTGACTCTTCTTACCAGAAAACAACTCTTGCTCATAGGACCAAAAACTGCATGTGATTCAACTCCATTTAGGACTGGGAAACAAACGCTAGCTCGCTTTACAAAAAAAACCTCTGCTTTTGAGAAAAGAGCACTCTTCTACTCTACTGTGTTTCCTATAGGGCCAGAATAGTGAGCTTGCTCAGAACAAAAGAACTGTGCTTCCTACACACACGGGCTATATCTGGTTCAAATCTCCTTAGGAAACTGACAAGAACAGTAGCTCCTCTTCAGTCCAATACACTGTACATGCTGGGAACAGACGCCAGTGCTATTTGCCCTGTGTATGACAATGGGAGCGCAATAGTGACTCTTCTTACCAGAAAACAACTCTTACTCATAGGACCAGAAACTGCATGTGACACAACTCCATTTAGGACTGGGAAACAAACGCTAGCTCGATTACAAGAAACACACTCTGCTTTTGAGAAAAGAGCACTCTTCTACTCTACTGTGTTTCCTATGGGGTCCGAACAGTGAGCTTGCTCAGAACAAAAGAACTGTGCTTCCTAAACTCACGGGACATATCTACTTCAACTCTGCTTAGGAAACTGACAAGAACAGTAGCTCTTCTTCATTCCAATACACTGTACTTGCTGTGAACAGACACGAGTGCTATTTGCACTGTGTATGGAAATGGGAGCACAATAGTGACTCTTCTTACCAGATAACAACTCTTGCTCGTAGGACCAGAAACTGCATGGGATTCAACTCCATTTCTTACTGGGAAACAAACACTAGCTCGCCTTACAAGAAACACACTCTGCTTTTGAGAAAAGACCACTCTTTTACTCTACTGTGTTTCCTATGGGATCCGAACAGTGAGCTTGCTCAGAACAAAAGAACTGTGCTTCCTACACACACGGGCCATATCTAGTTCAACTCTGCTTAGGAAACTGACAAGAACAGTAGCTCCTCTTCAGTCCAGTACCCTGTACTTGGTGGGAACAGACGCAAGAGCTATTTGCACTGTGTATGGCAGTGGGAGCGCAATAGTGACTGTCCTTACCAGAAAAGAACTCTTGTTCGTAGGAACAAAAACTGCATGTGATTCAACTCCATTTAGCACTGGGAAACAAACGCTAGCTCGCCTTACAAGAAACACACTCTGCTTTTGAGAAAAGAGCACTCTTCTACTCTACTGTGTTTCATATAGGGCCAAAACAGTAAGCTTGATCAGAACAAAAGAACTGTGCTTCCTACACACACGGCCATATCTAGTTCAATTCTGCTTAGGAAACTGACAAGAATAGTAGATCCTCTTCAGTCCAATACACTGTACATTCTTGGAACAGACGCCAGTGCTATTTGCCCTGTGTATGACAACGCGAGCGCAATAGTGACTCTTCTTACCAGAAAACAACTCTTGCTCGTAGGACCAGAAACTGCATTTGATTCAACTCCATTTAGGACTGGGAAACAAACACTAGGTCACCTTACAAGAAACATACTCTCCTTTTGAGAAAAGAGCACTCTTGTACTCTACTGTGTTTACTATGGGGTCCGAACAGTGAGCTTGCTCAGAACAAAAGAACTGTGCTTCCTACACACACGGGCCATGTCTAGTTCAACTCTGCTTACCAAACTGACAAGAACAGTAGCTCCTTTTGAGGCCAATACACTGTACATGCTGGGAACAGACGCCAGTGCTATTTGCACTGTGTATGGCAATGGGAGCACAATAGTGACTTTCCTTACCAGAAAACAACTCTTGCTCGTAGGATCAAAAACTGCATGTGATTCAACTACATGTAGGACTAGGAAACAAATGCTAGCTCGCATTACAAGAAACACACTCTGATTTGAGAAAAGAGCACTCTTCTACTCTACTGTGATTCTTTTAGGGCCAGAATAGTGAGCTTGCTCAGAACAAAGAACTGTGCCTCCTACACACACGGGTTATATCTAGTTCAACTCTGCTTAGGAAACTGACAAGAAGAGTAGCTCCTCTTCATTCCAATCAATACACTGTACTTGCTAGGAACAGACGCCAGTGCTATTTGCCCTGTGAATGACAATGGGAGCGCAATAGTGACATTCCCTACCAGAAAAAAACTCTTGCTCGTAGGACCAGAAACTGCATGTGACTCAACTCCTTTTAAGACTGGGAAACAAACTCTAGCTTGCCTTACAAGAAACACACTCTGCTTTTGAGAAAAGAGCACTCTTCTAGTCTAATGTGTTTTTTTGTAGGGCCAGAATAGTGAGCTTGCTCAGAACAAAAGAACTGTGCTTCCTACACACACCGACTATATCTAGTTCAACTCTGCTTAGGAAACTGACAAGAACAGTAGATCCTCTTCAGTCCAATACACTGTACATGCTGGGAACAGACGCGAGTGCTATTTGCCCTGTGTATGAAAATGGGAGCACAATAGTGACTCTTCTTACCAGAAAACAACTCTTGCTCGTAGGACCAGAAACTGCATGTGATTCAACTCCATTTAGGACTGGGAAACAAACGCTAGCTCGCCTTACAAGAAACACACTCTGCTTTTGAGAAAAGAGCACTCTTCTACTCTACTGTGTTTCCTATAGGGCCAGAACAGTGAGCTTGCTCAGAACAAAAGAACTGTGCTTCCTACACACACGGGCCATGTCTAGTTCAACTCTGCTTACCAAACTGACAAGAACAGTAGCTCCTTTTGAGGCCAATACACTGTACATGCTGGGAACAGACGCCAGTGCTATTTGCACTGTGTATGGCAATGGGAGCGCAATAGTGACTTTCCCTACCAGAAAAAAGCTCTTGCTCATAGGAACGAAACTGCATGTGATTCAACTACATGTAAGACTGGGAAACAAATGCTAGCTCGCATTACAAGAAACACACTCTGATTTGAGAAAAGAGCACTCTTCTACTCTACTGTGATTGTTATAGGGCCAGAATAGTGAGCTTGCTCAGAACAAAAGAACTGTGCTTCCTACACACACGGGTTATATCTAGTTCAACTCTGCTTAGGAAACTGACAAGAACAGTAGCTCCTCTTCAGTCCAATACACTGTACTTGCTACTAACAGACGCCAGTGCTATTTGCCCTGTGAATGACAATGGGAGCGCAATAGTGACTTTCCCTACCAGAAAAAAACTCTTGCTCGTAGGACCAGAAACTGCATGTGACTCAACTCCATTTAAGACTGGGAAACAAACGCTAGCTCGCCTTACAAGAAACACACTCTGCTTTTGAGAATAGAGCACTCTTCTACTCTGCTGTGTTTCCTATAGGGCCAGAATAGTGACTTTGCTCAGAAAAAAAGAACTGTGCTTCCTACACACACAGGCTATATCTAGTTAAACTCTGCTTAGTAAACTGATAAGAACAGTAGCTCCTCTTCAGTCCAATACACTGTACTTGATGGGAACAGACGCGAGTCCTCTTTGCACTGTGTGTGGCAATGGGAGCACAATAGTGATTTTCCTTACCAGAAAACAACTCTTGCTAGTAGGATCAGAAACTGCATGTGATTCAACTCCATTTAGGACTGGGAAACAAATGCTAGCTCCCCTTACAAGAAACACACTCTGCTTTTGAGAAAAGAGCACTCTTCTACCCAACTGTGTTTCCTATGGGGTCCGAACAGTGAGCTTGCTCAGAACAAAAGAAGTGTGCTTCCTACACACATGAGCCATATCTAATTCAACTCTGCTTGGGAAACTGACAAGAACAGTAGCTCCTCCTCATTCCAATACACTGTACTTCCTGGGAACAGACGCGAGTGCTATTTGCACTGTGTATGGCAAAGGGAGCACAATAGTGACTCTTCTTACCAGAAAACAACTCTTGCTCGTAGGACCAGACACTGAATGTGATTCAACTCCATATAGGACTGGGAAACATACGCTAGCTCGCCTTACAAGAAACACACTCTGCTTTTGAGAAAAGAGCACTCTTCTACTCTACCGTGTTTCCTATAGGGCCAAAAGAGTGATCTTGCTCAGAACAAAAGAACTGTGCTTCCTACACACACAGGCCATATCTAGTTCAACTCTGCTTAGGAAACTTACAAGAACAGTAGATGCTCTTCACTCCAATACACTGTACTTGCTGGGAACAGAGGGGAGTGCTATTTGCACTGTGTATGGCAAAGGGAGCACAATAGTGACTTTCCTTTCCAGTAAACAAATCTTGCTCGTAGGTGCAAAAACTGCATATGATTCAACTCCATTTAGGACTGCGAAACAAACGCTAGCTCGCCTTACAAGAAACACTCTCTGCTTTTGAGAAAAGAGCACTCTTCTACTCTTCTGTGTTTCCTATAGGGCCAGAACAGTGAGCTTGATCAGAACAAAAAGCTGTGCTTCCTGCACACATGAGCCATATCTAGTTTAATTCTGCTTAGGAAACTGACAAGAATAATAGAACCTCTTCAGTCCAATACACTGTACATGCTGGTAACAGACGCCAGCATATTTGCCCTGTGTATGACAATGGGAGCGCAATAGTGACTCTTCTTACCAGAAAACAGCTCTTACTCGTAGGACCAGAAACTGCATGTGATTCAACTCCACTTAGGACTGGGAAGCAAACACTAGCTCGCCTTACAAGAAACACACTCCTCTTTTGAGAAAAGAGCACTCTTCTACTCTACTGTGATTCCTATGGGGTCTGATCAGTGAGCTTGCTCAGAACAAAAGAACTGTGCTTTATACACACACAGGCCATATCTAGTTCAACTCTGCTTAGGAAACTG
The DNA here is from genome assembly GCF_949786415.1 of Peromyscus eremicus. NCBI lineage: Eukaryota > Metazoa > Chordata > Mammalia > Rodentia > Cricetidae > Peromyscus > Peromyscus eremicus. Next base: position 42,435 of record NW_026735837.1, read on the forward strand.
ACAAGAACAGTAGATCCTCTTCATTCCAATACACTGTACTTGCTGGAAACAGACGCGAGTGCTATTTGCACTGTGTATGGCAAAGGGAGCGCAATAGTGATTTTCCTTACCAGAAAACAACTCTTGCTCATAGCACCAAAACCTGCACGTGATTCAACTCCATTTAGGACTGGGAAACAAACGCTAGCTCGCCTTACAAGAAACACACTCTGCTTTTGAGAGAAGAGCACTCTTTTACTCTACTGTGTTTCCTATAGGGCCAGAACAGAAAGCTTGCTCAGAACAAAAGAACTGTGCTTCCTACACACACGAGCCATATGTAGTTCAATTCTGCTTAGGAACCTGACATGAAGAGTAGATCCTCTTCAGTCCAATACACTGTACTTGCTGGGAACAGACAACAGTGCTATTTATCCTGTGTATGGCAATGGCAGCACAATAGTGACTCTTCTTACCAGAACACAACTCTTGCTCGTAGGACCAGAAACTGCATGGGATTCAACTCCATTTAGGACTGGGAAACAAATGCTAGCTCACCTTCCAAGAAACACACTCTGCTTTTGAGAAAAGAGCACTCTTCTACTCTACTGTGTTTCCTGTAGGGCCAGAACAGTGAGCTTGCTCAGAACAAAAGAACTGTGCTTCCTACACACAGGGCCATATCTAGTTCAATTCTGATTAGGAACATGACAAGAACAGTAGATCCTCTTCAGTCCAATACACTGTACTTGGTGGGAACAGACGCCAGTGCTATTTGTCCTGTGTATGGCAATGGCAGCGCAATAGTGACTATTCTTACCATAAAACAACTCTTGCTCGTAGGACCAGAAACTGCATGTGATTCAACTCCATTTAGGACTGGGAAACAAATGCTATCTCGCCTACAAGAAACACAATCTGCTTTAGAGAAAAGAGCACTCCTCTACTCTACTGTGTTTCCTATTGGGTCCGAACAGTGAGCTTGCTCAGAACAAAAAAACTGTGATTCCTACACACACGGCCATATCTAGTTCAATTCTGCTTAGGAAACTGACAAGAACAGTAGATCCTCTTCAGTCCAATACACTGTACTTGCTGGGAACAGACGCCAGTGCTAATTGTCTTTTGTGTGGCAATGGCAGTGCAATAGTGACTCTTCTTACCAGAAAACAACTCTTGCTCGTAGGACCCAAAACTGCATGTGATTCAACTCCATTTAGTACTGGGAAACAAACACTACCTCGCCTTACAAGAAACACATTCTGCATTTGAGAAAAGAGCACTCTTCTACTCTACTGTGTTTCCAATGGGGTCCAAACAGTGAGCTTGCTCAGAACAGAAAACTTTGCTTCCTACACACGGACCATATCTAGTTCAACTCTGCTTAGGAAACTGACAAGAACAGTAGCTCCTCTTCAATCCGATACACTGTAATTGCTGGGAACAGACGCGAGTGCTATTTGCACTGTGTATGGCAATGGGAGTGCAATAGTGACTTTCCTTACCATAAAAAAACTCTTGCTCGTAGGACCAGAAACTGCATGAGATTCAACTCCATTTAGGACTGGAAAACAAACACTAGCTCGCCTTACAAGAAACACACCCTGCTTTTGAGAAAAGAGCACTCTTCTACTCTACTGTGTTTCCTATGTGGTCAAAACAGTGAGCTTGCTCAAAACAAAACAACTGAGCTTCCTACACACATGGGCCATATCTCGTTCAACTCTGCTTAGGAAACTGACGAGAAGAGTAGCTCCTCTTCCGTCCAATACACTGTACTTGCTGGGAACAGAACCAGAAACTGCATGTGATTCAACTCCATTTAGGACTGGGAAAGAAACGCTAGCTCGCCTTACAAGAAAAACACAGTGCTATTTGCACTGTGTATGGCAATGGGAGCACAATAGTGACTCTCCTTACCAGAAAACAACTCTTGCTCGTAGGACCAGAAACTGCAGGTGATTCAACTCCATTTAGAACTGGGAAACAAACGCTAGTTCGCCTTACAAGAAACACACTCTGCTTTAGAGAAAAGAGCACACTTCTACTCTACTGTGTTTCCTATAGAGCCAGAAAAATGAGTTTCCTCAGAAAAAAAGAACTGTGCTTCCTGCACACAGGGGCCATACCTATTCAATTCTGCTTAGGAAACTGACAAGAACAGTAGATCCTCTTCAGTCCATACACTGTACATGCTGGGAACAGATGCCAGTACTATTTGCTCTGTGTATGACAATGAGAGCGCAATAGTGACTCTTCTCACCAGAAAACAACTCTTGCTCCTAGAACCAGAAACTGCATGTGATTCAACTCCATTTAGGACTGGGAAACAAACGCTAGCTCGCCTTACAAGAAAAACACTGTGCTTTTGAGAAAAGAGCACTCTTCTACTCTACTGTTTTTTTTATAGGGCCAGAACAGTGAGCTTGATCAGAACAAAAGAACTGTGCTTCCTTCACACGGGCCATATCTAGTTCAACTCTGCTTAGGAAACTGACAAGAACATTAGCTCCTCAACAGTCCGATACACTGTACTTTCTAGGAACGGACCTAGTGCTATTTGCACTATGTATGGCAATGGGAGCGCAATAGTGACTTTCCTTACCAGAAAACAACTCTTGCTTGTAGGACCAGAAACTGCACATGATTCAACTCTATTTAGGACTGGGAAAGAAACGCTAGCTCGCCTTACATGAAACACACTCTGCTTTTGAGAAAAGAGCATTCTTCTACTCTACTGTGTTTCCTATGGGGTCCGAACAGTGAGCTTGCTCAGAACTAAAGAACTGTGCTTCCTACACACACGGGCCATATCTAGTTCAACTCTGCTTAGGAAACTGACAAGAACAGTAGCTCCTCTTCAGTCCAATACACTGTACTTGCTGGGAACAGATGGGAGTGCTATTTGCACTGTGTATGGCAATGGGAGCACAATAGTGACTTTCCTTACCAGAAAACAACTCTTGCTCATAGGACCAGAAACTTCATGTGATTCAACTCCATTTAGGACTGGGAAACAAATGCTAGCTCGCCTTACAAGAAACACAATCTGCTTTAGAGAAAAGAGCACTCTTCTACTCTATTGTGTTTCCTATGGGGTCCGAACAGTGAGCTTGCTCAGAACAAAAAAAATGTGCTTCCTACACACACGGCCATATCTAGTTCAATTCTGCTTATAAACCTGACAAGAACAGTAGATCCTCTTCAGTCCAATACACTGTACTTGCTGGGAACAGACGCCAGTGCTATTTGTCTTGTGTATGGCAATGGCAGCGCAATAGTGACTCTTCTTACCAGAAAACCACTCTTGCTCGTAGGACCAGAAACTGCATGTGATTCAACTCCATTTAGGACTAGAAAACAAACGCTAGCTCGCCTTACAAGAAACACACTCTGCTTTTGAGAAAAGAGCACTCTTCTACTCTACTGTGTTTCCGATGTGGTCAAAACAGTGAGCTTGCGCAAAACAAAAGAACTGAGCATCCTACACACACGGGCCATATCTCGTTCAACTCTGCTTAGGAAACTAACAAGAACAATAGCTCCTTTTCAGTCCTATACACTGTACTTGCTGGGAACAGACGCGAGTGCTATTTGCACTGTGTATGGTAATGGGAGCACAATAGTGACTTCCTTACCATAAAACAACTCTTGCTCATAGGACCAGTAACTGCATGTGATTTAACTCCACTTAGGACTGGGAAACAACCGCTAGCTCGCCTTACAAGAAACACACTCTGCTTTTGAGAAAATAGCACTGTTCTACTCTACTGTGTTTCCTATAGGGCCAGAACAGTGAGCTTGCTGAGAACAAAAGAACTGTGCTTCCTACACACACGGACCATATCTAGTTCAACTCTGCTTAGGAAACTGACAAGAACATTAGCTCCTCAACAGTCCGATACACTGTACTTGCTGGGAACGGACCGAGTGCTATTTGCACTATGTATGGCAATGGGAGCGCAATAGTGACTTTCCTTACCAGAAAACAACTCTTGCTCGTAGGACCAGAAAGTGCATGTGATTCAACTCCATTTAGGACTGGGAAAGAAACGCTAGCTCGCCTTACATGAAACACACTCTGCTTTTGAGAAAACAGCACTCTTCTACTCTACTGTGTTTCCTATAGGGCCAGAACTGTGAGCTTGATCAGAACAAAAGAACTGTGCTTCCTTCACACGGGCCATATCTAGTTCAACTCCGCTTAGGAAACTGACAAGAACAGTAGCTCCTCTTCAGTCCGATGCACTGTACTTGCTGGGAGTGGACCGAGTGCTATTTGCTCTATGTATGGCAATGAGAGCGCAATAGTGTCTTTCCTTACCAGAAACCAATTCTTAATCGTAGGACCAGAAACTGCATGTGATTCAACTCCATTTAGGACTGGAAAACAAATGCTAGCTCGACTTACATGAAACACACTCTGCTTTAGAGAAAAGAGCACTCTTCTACTCTACTGTGTTTCTTAAAGGGCCAGAACAGTGAGCTTGGTCAGAACAAGAGAACTGTTCTTCCTACACACACGCGCCATATCTCGTTCAACTCTGCTTAGGAAACTGACAAGAACAGTAGCTCCTCTTCAGTCCGATACACTGTACTTGCTGGGAACAGACGCAAGTGCTCTTTGCACTGTGTATGGCAATGGGAACACAATAGTGATTTTCCTTACCAGAAAACAACTCTTGCTCGTAGGACCAGAAACTGCATGTGATTCAACTCCATTTAGGACTGGGAAAAAAAACACTAGCTCGCCTTACAAGAAACACACTCTGCTTTTGAGAAAAGAGCACTCTTCTACTCTACTGTGTTTTCTATAGGGCCAGAACAGTGAGCTTGCTGAGAACAAAAGAACTGTGCTTCCTATAAACATGGCCATATGTAGTTCAATTCTGCTTAGGAACCTGACATGAAGAGTAGATCCTCTTCAGTCCAATACAGTGTACTTGCTGGGAACAGACAACAGTGCTATTTATCCTGTGTATGGCAATGGCAGCACAATAGTGACTCTTCTTACCAGAACACAACTCTTGCTCGTAGGACCAGAAACTGCATGGGATTCAACTCCATTTAGGACTGGGAAACAAATGCTTGCTCACCTTCCAAGAAACACCCTCTGCTTTTGAGAAAAGAGCACTCTTCTACTCTACTGTGTTTCCTGTTGTGCCAGAACAGTGAGCTTGCTCAGAACAAAAGAACTGTGCTTCCTACACACACGGCCATATCTAGTTCAATTCTGATTAGGAACCTGACAAGAACAGTAGATCCTCTTCAGTCCAATACACTGTACTTGGTGGGAACAGACGCCAGTGCTATTTGTCCTGTGTATGGCAATGGCAGCGCAATAGTGACTATTCTTACCATAAAACAACTCTTGCTTGTAGGACCAGAAACTGCATGTGATTCAACTCCATTTAGGCCTGGGAAACAAATGCTATCTCGCCTTACAAGAAACACAATCTGCTTTAGAGAAAAGAGCACTCCTCTACTCTACTGTGTTTCCTATGGGGTCTGAACAGTGAGCTTGCTCAGAACAAAAAAAAAGTGATTCCTACACACACGGCCATATCTAGTTCAATTCTGCTTATAAACCTGACAAGAACAGTAGATCCTCTTCAGTCCAATACACTGTACTTGCTGGGAACAGACGCCAGTGCTAATTGTCTTTTGTATGGCAATGGCAGTGCAGTAGTGACTCTTCTTACCAGAAAACAACTCTTGCTCGTAGGACCAGAAACTGCATGTAATTCAACTCCATTTAGGACTGGGAAACAAACACTAGCTCACCTTACAAGAAACACATTCTGCATTTGAGAAAAGAGCACTCTTCTACTCTACTGTGTTTCCAATGGGGTCCAAACAGTGAGCTTGCTCAGAACAAAAAACTTTGCTTCCTACACACGGACCATATCTAGTTCAACTCTGCTTAGGAAACTGACAAGAACAGTAACTCCTCTTCAGTCTAATACACTGTACTTGCTGGGAACAGACCCGAGTGCTATTTGCAGTGTATTTGGCAATTGGAGCACAATACTGAATCTTCTTACCAGAAAACAACTCTTGCTTTTAGGACCAGAAACTGCATGGGATTCAACTCCATTTCGGACTTGGAAACAAACGCTAGCTCGCCTTACAAGAAACACACTCTGCTTTTGAGAAAAGAGCACTCTTCTACTCTACGGTGTTTTCTATTGAGTCTGGACAGTGAGCTTGCTCAGAAAAAAAGAACTGTGCTTCCTACACAAACGCTATTATCTAGTTCAATTCTGCTCGGGAAACTGACAAGAACAGTAGATCCTCTTCATTCCAATACACTGTACATGCTGGGAATAGACGCCAGTGCTATTTGCCCTGTGATTGACAATGGGAGCGCAATAGTGACTCTTCTTACCAGAAAACAACTCTTGCTGGTAGGACCAGAAACTGCATGTGATTCAACTCCATTTAGGACTGGGAAACAAACACTAGCTCGCCTTACAAGAAACACACTCTCCTTTTGAGAAAAGAGCACTCTTCTACTCTACTGTGTTTCCTATAGGCCCAGAATAGTGAGCTTGCTCAGAACAAAAGAACTGTGCTTCCTACACACACGGGCTATATCTAGTTCAACTCTGCTTAGGAAACTGACAAGAACAGTTGGTCCTCTTCAGTCCAATACACTGTACATGCTGGGAACAGACGCCAGTGCTATTTGCCCTGTGTATGATAATGGGAGCGCAATAGAGACTCTTCTTACCAGAAAACAACTCTTGCTCGTAGGTTCCGAAACTGCATGGGATTCAACTCCATTTCTGACTGATAAACAAACACTACCTCGACTTACAAGAAACACACTCTGCTTTTGAGAAAAGAGCACTCTTCTACTCTAAGGTGTTTCCTATGGGGTCCGAACAGTGAGCTTGCTCAGAACAAAAGAACTGTGCTTCCTACACACAGGGGCCATGTCCAGTTCAATTCTGCTTAGCAAACTGACAAGAACAGTAGCTCATCTTCAGTCCAATACACTCTACTTGCTGCGAATAGACGTGAGTGCTATTTGCACTGTGTATGGCAATGGCAGCCCAATAGTGACTCTTCTTACCAGAAAACAACTCTTGCTTGTAGGACCAGAAACTACATGGGATTCAACTCCATTTAGGACTGGGAAACAAACACTAGCTCTCCTTACAAGAAACACACTCTGCTTTTGAGAAAAGAGGACTCTTCTACTCTACAGTGTTTCCTATAGGGTCCGAACAATGAGCTTGCTCAGAACAAAAGAACTGTGCTTCCTACACACACGGGCCATATCTAGTTCAACTCCACTGGAAACTGACAAGAACAGTAGCTCCTCTTCAGTCCAATACACTGTACTTAATGGGAACAGACGCGAGTGCTATTTGTACTGTGTATGGCAATGGAAGCACAATAGTGACTTTCCTTACCAGAAAACAACTCTTGCTCATGGGACCAAAAACTGCTTGTGATTCAACTCCATTTTGGACTGGGAAACAAACACTATCTCGCCTTACAAGAAACACACTCTGGTTTTGAGAAAAGATCACTCTTCTACTCTACTGTTTTTCCTATATTGCCAGAACAGTGAGCTTTCTCCGAACAAAAGAACTGTGCTTCCTACACAAACGGGCCATATCTAGTTCAACTCTGCTTAGGAAACTGACAAGAACAGTAGCTCCTCTTCAGTCCAATACACTGTACTTGCTGGGAACAGACGCGAGTGCTATTTGCAGTGTATGTGGCAATTGGAGCACAATACTGAATCTTCTTACCAGAAAACAACTCTTGCTCTTGGGACCAGAAACTGCATGGGATTCAACTCCATTTCGGACTTGGAAACAAACGCTAGCTCGTCTTACAAGAAACACACTCTGCTTTTGAGAAAAGAGCACTCTTCTACTCTACTCTGTTTCCTATGTGGTCTGAACAGTGAGCTTGCTCAGAACAAAAGAACTGTGCTTCCTACACACAGGGGCCATATCTAGTTCAACTCTGCTTAGGAAACTGACAAGAACAGTAGCTCCTCTTCAGTCCAATACACTGTACTTGCTGGAGCAGACGTGAGTGCTATATATGGCAAAGGGAGCACAATAGTGACTTTCCTTACCAGAAAACATCCCTTGCTCGTAGGACCAGAAACTGCATGTGATTCAACTCCATTTTGGACTGAAAAACAAATGCTACCTCGCCTTACAAGAAACACACTCTGCTTTTGAGAAAAGAGCACTCTTCTATTCTACTGTGTTTCCTATGGGGTCCGAACAGTGAGCTTGCTCAGAACAAAAGAACTGTGCTTTCTACACACACGGGCCATATCTAGTTCAACACTGCTTAGGAAACTGACAAGAACAGTAGATCCTCTTCTGTCCAATACACTGTACTTGCTAGGAACAGACTTAAGTGCTATTTGAACTGTGTAGGGCAAAGGGAGCGCAATAGTGACTTTCCTTACCAGAAAACATCCCTTGCTCATAGGACCAAAAACTGCATGTGATTCAACTCCATTTATTACTGGGAAACAAACGCTAGCTCACCTTAAAAGAAACACACTCTGCTTTTGAGAAAAGAGCACTCTTCTACTCTACTGTGTTTCCTATAGGGCAAGAACAGTGAGCTTGCTCAGAACAAAAGAACTGTGCTTCCTACACACACGGGCTATATCTAGTTCAACTCTGCTTAGGAAACTGACAAGAACAGTAGCTCCTCTTCAGTCCAATACACTGTACTTGCTAGGAGCAGACGCCAGTGCAATTTGCACTGTGTATGGCAATGGTAGCACTATAGTGACTCTTCTTACCAGAAAACAACTCTTGCTCGCAGGAGCAGAAACTGCATGTGATTCAACTCCATTATGGACTGGGAAACAAACGCTAGCTCGCCTTACAAGAAACACACTCTGCTTTTGAGAAAAGAGCACTCTTCTACTCTTCTGTGTTTCCTATAGGGCCAGAAGAGTGAGCTTGCTCTGAAAAAATGATTTGTGCTTCCTTAACACACGGGCCATATATAGTTCAACTCTGCTTAGGAAACTGACAAGAACAGTAGCTCCTCTTCAGTCTAATACACTGTACTTGCTGGGAACAGACGCGAGTGCTATTTGCCCTGTGTGTGGGAATGGGAATGCAATAGTGACTCTCCTTACCAGAAAACAACTCTTGCTTGTAGGACCAGAAACTGCATGTGATTCAACTCCTTTAGGACTTGGAAACAAACGCTAGCTTGCCTTAGAAGAAACACACTCTGCTTTTGAGAAAAGAGCACTCTTCTACTCTACTGTGTTTCCTATAGGGCCAGATCAGTGAGCTTGCTCAGAAAAAAAGAACTGTGCTTCCTACACACACGGCCATATCTAGTTCAACTCTGCTTAGGAAACTGACAAGAACAGTAGATCCTCTTCTCTCCAATACACTGTACTTGCTGGGAACAGACACAAGTGCTATTTGCACTGTGTATGGCAATGGTAGCACAATAGTGACACTTGTTACCAGAAAACAACTCTTGCTCGTAGGACCAGAAACTGCATGTGATTCAACTCCATTTAGGACTGGGAAACAAACGCCAGCTCGCCTTACAAAAAACACACTCTGCTTTTGAATAAAGAGCACTCTACTACTCTTCAGTGTTTCCTATAGGTCCAGAACAGTGAGCTTGCTCAGAACAAAAGAACTGTGCTTCCTACACACACGGGCCATATCTACTTTTACTCTGCTGAGGAAACAGACAAGAACAGTAGCTCCTCTTCTGTCCAATACTCTGTACTTGCTGGGAACAGACGCCAGTGCTATTTGCGCTGTGTATGGAAATGGGAGCGCAATAGTGACTCTTTTTACCAGAAAACAACTGTTGCTCCTAGGATCAGAAACTGCATGTGATTCAACTCCACTTAGGACTGGGAAACAAACGCTAGTTCGCCTTACAACAAACACAATCTGCTTTTGAGAAAAGAGCACTCTTTTACTCTACTGTGTTTCCTATAGGGCCAGAACAGTGAGCTTGCTCAGAACAAAAGAACTGTGCTTCCTACACACAGGGGTCATATCTAGTTCAACTCTGCTTAGGAAACTGACAAGAACGGTAGCTCCTCTTCAATCCAATACACTGTACTTGCACATAGCAGACGCGAGTGCTATTTGCACTGTGTATGGCAATGGGAGCGCAATAGTGACTCCTCTTACCAGAAAACAACTCTTGCTCGTAGGGCCAGAAACTGCATGAGATTCAACTCCATTTCTGCCTGGGAAACAAACACTAGCCAGTCTTACAAGAAACACACTCTGCTTCTGAAAAGAGCACTCTTCTACTCTACTGTGTTTCCTAAGGGGTCCGAACAGTGAGCTTGCTCAGAACAAAGAAATGTGCTTCCTACACACACGGGCCATATCTAGTTCAACTCTGCTTAGGAAACTGACAAGAACAGTAGATCCTCTTCAGTCCAATACACTGTACATGCTGGGAACAGATGCGAGTGCTATTTGCCCTGTGTATGGCAATGGGAGCGCAATAGTGAATCTTCTTAGCAGAAAACAACTCTTGCTTGTTGGACCAGAAACTGCATGTGATTCAAGTCCATTTAGGACTTGGAAAGAAACGCTAGCTCGCCTTAGGAGAAACACAGTCTGCTTTTGAGAAAAGAGCACTCTTCTACTCTACTGTGTTTCCTATAGGGCCAGAACAGTGAGCTTGCTCAGAACAAAAGAACTGTGTTTCCTACACACATGGGCCATATCTAGTTCAACTCTGCTTAGGAAACTGACAAGAGCAGTAGCTCCTCTTAAGTCCAATACACTGTACTTAATGGGAACAGACGCGAGTGCTATTTGCACTGTGTATGGCAAAGGGAGCACAATAGTGACTTTCCTTTCCAGAAAACAAGTCTTGCTTGTAGGACAGAAACTCCATGTGATTCAACTCCATTTAGGACTGGGAAACAAACGCTAGCTCGCCTTACAAGAAAAACACTCTGCTTTTGTGAAAAGAGCACTCTTCTACGCTACTGTGTTTCTTATAGGCCAGAAGAGTGAGCTTGCTCAGAACAAAAGAGCTGTGCTTCCTACACACACGGGCTATATCTAGTTCAACTCTGTTTAGGAAACTGACAAGAACAGTAGCTCCTCTTCAGTCCAATACACTGTAATTGCTGGGAGCAGACGCGAGTGATATTTGCACTGTGTATGGCAATGGGAGCGCAATAGTGACTCTTCTTACCAGAAAACAACTCTTGCTGTTAGGACCAGAAACTGCATGGGATTCAACTCCATTTAGGACTGGGAAACAAAAGCTAGCTCGCCTTACAAGAAACACACTCTGCTTTTGAGAAAAGAGCAATCTTCTACTCTACTTTGTTTCCTATAGGGCCAAAACAGTTAGCTTGCTCAGAACAAAAGAACTGTGCTTCCTACACACACGGGCCATATCTAGTTCAACTCTGCTTAGGAGACTGACAAGAACAGTAGCTCCTCTTCTGTCCAATACACTGTACTTGCAAAGAACATTAGCGAGAGTTGTTAGCACTGTGTATGGCAATAGAAGCACAATAGTGACTCTTCTTAGCAGAAAACAACTCTTGCTCATAGGACAAGAAACAGCATGTAATTCAACTCCATTTAGGACTGGGAACAAAATGCTTGCTCACCTTACCAGAAACACACTCTGCTTTTGAGGAAAGAGCACTCTTCTACTCTTATGTGTTTCCTATAGGACAAGAACAGTGAGCTTGCTCAGAACAAAAGAACTGTGCTTCCTACACACACGGGCCACATCTCGTTCAACTCTGCTTAGGAAACTGACAAGAACAGTAGCTCCTCTTCAGTCCAATACATTGTACTTGCTGGGAGCAGTCACGAGTGCTATTTGCACTGCGTATGGCAATGGGAGCGAAATAGTGACTCTTCTTGCCAGAAAACAACTCTTGCACCTAGGACCAGAAACAGCATGGGACTCAACTCTGTTTCTGACTGGGAAACAAACACTAGCTAGCCTTACAAGAAACACACTCTGCTTTTGAGAAAAGACCACACTTCTACTCTACTGTGTTTACTATGGGGTCTGAAAATTGAGCTTGCTCAGAACAAAAGAACTGTGCTTCACACACACGGGCCATATCTAGTTCAACTCTGCTTAGGAAACTGACAAGAACAGTAGCTCCTCTTCTGTCCAATACACTGTACTAGCTGGGAACAGACTCGAGTGCTATTTGCACTGAGTATGGCAATGGTAGCACAATAGTGACTCTTGTTACCAGAAAACAACTCTTGCTCATAGGACCAGAAACTGCATGTGATTCAACTCCATTTAGGAGTGGGAAACAAACGCTAGATCGCATTACAAGAAACAAACTCTGCTTCTGAGAAAATAGCACTCTTCTACTCTTCTGTGTTTCCTATAGGGCCAGAACAGTGAGCTTGCTCAGAACAAAAGAACTGTGCTTCCTACACACACGGGACATATCTAGTTCAACTCTGCTTAGGAAACTGACAAGAACAGTAGCTCCTCTTCAGTCCAATACACTGTAATTGCTGGGAACAGACGTGAGTGCTATTTGCACTGTTTATGGCAAAGGGAGAACAATAGTGACTTTCTTTTCCAGAAAACATCCCTTGCTCATAGGACCAGAAACTGCATGTGATTCAACTCCATTTTGGACTGGGAAACAAACGCTAGCTCGCCTTACAAGAAACACATTCTGCTTTTGAGAAAAGAGCACTCTTCTATTCTACTGTGTTTCCTATGGGGTCCGAACAGTGAGCTTGCTCAGAACAAAAGAACTGTGTTTCCTACACACACGGGCCATATCTAGTTCAATTCTGCTTAGGAAATTGACAAGAACAGTAGCTCATCTTCAGTCCAATACACTGTACTTGCTGCGAACAGACATGAGTGCTATTTGCACTGTGTATGGCAATGGGAGCGCAATAGTGACTCTTTTTACCAGAAAACAACTCTTGCTCGTAGGACCAAAAACTGCTTGTGATTCAACTCCATTTTGGACTGGGAAACAAACACTATCTCGCCTTACAAGAAACACACTCTGTTTTTGAGAAAAGATAACTCTTCTACTTAACTGTGTTTCCTATTATGGCAAAACAGTGAGTTTTCTCAGAACAAAAGAACTGTGCTTCCTACACAAACGGGCCATATCTAGTTCAACTCTGCTTAGGAAACTGACAAGAACAGTAGCTCCTCTTCAGTCCAATACACTGTACTTGCTGGGAACAGACGCGAGTGCTATTTGCAGTGTATGTAGCAATTGGAGCTCAATACTGAATCTTCTTACCAGAAAACAACTCTTGCTCTTAGGACCAGAAACTGCATGGGATTCAACTCCATTTCGGACTTGGAAACAAACGCTAGCTCGCCTTACAAGAAACACACTCTGCTTTTGAGAAAAGAGCACTCTTCTACTCTATGGTGTTTCCTATGGGGTCTGAAGAGTGAGCTTGCTCAGAAAAAAAGAAATGTGCTTTCTACACAAATGGCATTATCTAGTTCAATTCTGCTCGGGAAACTGACAAGAACAGTAGATCCTCTTCATTCCAATACACTGTACATGCTGGGAATAGACACCAGTGCTATTTGCCCTGTGTTTGACAATGGGAGCGCAACAGTGACTCTTCTTACCAGAAAACAACTCTTGCTCGTAGGACCAGAAACTGCATGTGATTCAAGTCCATTTAGGCCTAGGAAACAAACGCTAGCTCGCCTTACAAGAAACACACTCTCCTTTTGAGAAAAGAGCACTCTTCTACTCTACTGTGTTTCCTATGGGGTCTGAACAGTGTGCTTGCTCAGAACAAAAGAACTGTGTGCTTCCTACACACAGGGGCCATATCTAGTTCAACTCTGCTTAGGAAACTGACAAGAACAGTAGATCCTCTTCAGTCCAATACACTGTACTTGCTGCGAACAGACGCGAGTGCTCTTTGTACAGTGTATGGCAATGGGAGCGCAATAGTGACTCTTCTTACCAAAAAACATCTCTTGCTCATAGGACGAAAAAGTACATGTGATTCAACTCCATTTAGGACTGGGAAACAAACGCTAGATCGCCTTACAAGAAACACACTCTGCTTTTGAGAAAAGAGGACTCTTCTACTCCACAGTGTTTCCTATGGTTTCCGAACAGTGAGCTTGCAAAGAACAAAAGAACTGTGCTTCCTACACACAGGGGCCATTTCTAGTTCAACTCCCCTTGAAACTGACAAGAACAGTAGCTCCTCTTCAGTCCAATACACTGTACTTAATGGGAACAGACGCGAGTGCTATTTGCACTGTGTATGGCAAAGGGAGCACAATAGTGACTTTCCTTACCAGAAAACAACTCTTGCTCATGGGACCAAAAACTGCTTGTGATTCAACTCTATTTTGGACTGGGAAACAAACACTATCTCGCCTTACAAGAAACACACTCTGCTTTTGAGAAAAGAGCACTCTTCTACTCTACTCTGTTTCCTATGGGGTCTGAACAGTGAGCTTGCTCAGAACAAAAGAACTGTGCTTCCTACACACAGGGGCCATATCTAGTTCAACTCTGCTCAGGAAACTGACAAGAACAGTAGCTCCTCTTCAGTCCAATACACTGTACATGCTGGAGCAGACGTGAGTGCTATTTGCACTGTTTATGGCAAAGGGAGCACAATAGTGACTTTCCTTACCAGAAAACATCCCTTGCACGTAGGACCAGAAACTGCATGTGATTCAACACCATTTTGGACTGAAAAACAAACGCTAGCTCGCGTTACAAGAAACACACTCTGCTTTTGAGAAAAGAGCACTCTTCTATTCTACTGTGTATCCTATGGGGTCCGAACAGTGAGCTTGCTCAGAACAAAAGAACTGTGCTTTCTACACACACGGGCCATATCTAGTTCAACTCTGCTTAAAAAACTGACAAGAACAGTAGCTCCTCTTCAGTCCAATACACTGTACTTGCTGGAAACAGACGCGAGTGCTATTTGCCCTGTGTATGGCAATGGGAACAAAATAGTGACTCTTCTTACCAGAAAACAACTCTTGCTTGTAGGACCAGAAACTGCATGTGATTCAACTCCATTTAGGACTGCGAAACAAACGCTAGCTCGCCTTAGAAGAAACACACTCTGCTTTTGAGAAAAGAGCACTCTTCTACTTTACTGTGTTTCCTATAGGGCCAGAAGAGTGAGCTTGCTCAGAACAAAAGAACTGTGCTTCCTACACACACAGGCCATATCTAGTTCAACTCTGCTTAGGAAACTGACAAGAACGGTACCTCCTCTTCAGTCCAATACACTGTACTTGCTGGGAACAGACACGAGTGCTATTTGAACTGTGTATGGCAAAGGGAGCGCAATAGTGACTTTCCTTACCAGAAAACATCCCTTGCTCATAGGACCAAAAACTGCATGTGATTCAACACCATTTAGGACTGGGAAACAAACGCTAGCTCACCTTAAAAGAAACACAATCTGCTTTTGAGAAAAGAGCACTCTTCTACTCTACTGTGTTTCCTAAAGGGCAAGAACAGTGAGCTTGCTCAGAACAAAAGAACTGTGATTCCTACAAACACGGGCTATATCTAGTTCAACTCTGCTTAGGAAACTGACAAGAACAGTAGCTCCTCTTCAGTCCAATACACTGTACTTGCTGGGAGCATACGCGAGTGCAATTTGCACTGTGTATGGCAATGGTAGCACAATAGTGACTCTTCTTACCAGAAAACAACTCTTGCTCGCAGGACCAGAAACTGCATGTGATTCAACTCCATTATGGACTGGGAAACAAACGCTAGCTCGCCTTACAAGAAACACACTCTGCTTTTGAGGAAAGAGCACTCTTCTACTCTTCTGTGTTTCCTATAGGGCCAGAAGAGTGAGCTTGCTCTGAACAAATGATTTGTGCTTCCTTAACACACGGGCCATATATAGTTCAACTCTGCTTAGGAAACTGACAAGAACAGTAGCTCCTCTTCAGTCTAATACACTGTACTTGCTGGGAACAGACGCGAGTGCTATTTGCCCTGTGTATGGCAATGGGAGTGCAATAGTGACTCTCCTTACCAGAAAACAACTCTTGCTTGTAGGACCAGAAACTGCATGTGATTCAACTCCTTTAGGACTTGGAAACAAACGCTAGCTTGCCTTAGAAGAAACACACTCTGCTTTTGAGAAAAGAGCACTCTTCTACTCTACTGTGTTTCCTATAGGGCCAGAACAGTGAGCTTGCTCAGAACAAAAGAACTGTGCATCCTAAACACACAGGCCATATCTAGTTCAACTCTGCGTAGGAAACTGACAAGAACAGTAGATCATTTTCTGTCCAATACACTGTACTTGCTGGGAACAGACACGAGTGCTATTTGCACTGTGTATGGCAATAGTAGCACAATAGTGACTCTTATTACCAAAAAACAACTCTTGCTCGTAGGACCAGAAACTGCATGTGATTCAACTCCATTTAGGACTGGGAAACAAACGCTAGCTCGCCTTACAAGAAACACACTCTGCTTTTGAGAAAAGAGCACTCTTCTACTCTTCTGTGTTTCCTATAGGGCCAGAACAGTGAGCTTGCTCAGAACAAAAGAACTGTGCTTCCTACACACACGGGCCATATCTAGTTCAACTCTGCTTATGAAACTGACAAGAACAGTAGCTCCTCTTCTCTCCAATACTCTTTACTTGCTGGGAACAGACGCCCGTGCTATTTGCACTGTTTATGGCAAAGGGAGCACAATAGTGACTTTCCTTACCAGAAAACATCCCTTGCTCGTAGGACCAAAAACTGCATGTGATTCAACTCCATTTAGGACTGGAAAACAAACGCTATCTCACCTTACAAGAAAAAAACTCTGCTTTTAAGAAAAGAGCACTCTTCTACTCTACTGTGTTTCCTATAGGGCCAGAACAGTGAGCTTGCTCAGAACAAAAGAACTGTGCTTCCTACACACACGGGCCATATCTACTTAAACTCTGCTTAGGAAACTGACAAGAACAGTAGCTCCACTTCTGTCCAATACACTGTACTTGCTGGGAACAGACTCGAGTGTTATTTGCACTGAGTATGGCAATGGTAGCACAATAGTGACTCTTCTTACCAGAAAACAACTCTTGCTCATTGGACCAGAAACTGCATATGATTCAACTCCATTTAGGAGTGGGAAACAAACGCTAGCTCGTCTTACAAGAAACAAACTCTGCTTCTGAGAAAAGAGCACTCTTCTACTCTTCTGTGTTTCCTATAGGGCCAGAACAGTGAGCTTGCTCAGAACAAAAGAACTGTGCTTCCTACACACACGGGCCATATCTAGTTCAACTCTGCTTAGGAAACTGACAAGAACAGTAGCTCCTCTTCAGTCCAATACACTGTACTTGCTGGGAACAGACGCGAGGGCTATTTGCTCTGTTTATGGCAAAGGGAGCACAATAGTGACTTTCCTTACCAGAAAACATCCCTTGCTTGTAGGACCAAAAACTGCATGTGATTCAACTCCATTTAGGACTGGGAAACAAACGCTAGTTCACCTTACAAGAAAAAAACTCTGCTTTTGAGAGAAGAGCACTCTTCTACTCTATGGTGTTTTCTGTAGGGCCAGAACAGTGAGCTTGCTCAGAACAAAAGAACTGTTCTTCCTACACACAAGGGCTATATCTAGTTCAACTCTGCTTAGGAAACTGACAAGAACAGTAGATCCTCTAGGTCCAATACACTGTACATGCTGGGAACAGACGCCAGTGCTATTTGCCCTGTGTATGACAATGGGAGCGCAATAGTGACTCTTCTTACCAGAAAACAACTCTTGCTCTTAAAACCAGAAACTGCATGGGATTCAATTCCATTAAGGACTAGGAAACAAAAGCTAGCTCGCCTTACAAGAAACACGCTCTGCTTTTGAGAAAAGAGCACTCTTCTACTCTACTTTGTTTCCTATAGGGCCAAAACGGTGAGCTAGCTCAGAACAAAAGAACTGTGCTTCCTACACACAAGAGCCATATCTAGTTTAACTCTGCTTAGGAAACTGACCAGAACAGTAGATCCTCTTCAGTCCAATACACTGTACATGCTGGGATCAGACGCCAGTGCTATTTGCCCTGTGTATGGCAATGGGAGCGCAATAGTGACTCTTTTTACCAGAAAACAACTCTTGCTCGTAGGACCAAAAACTGCTTGTGATTCAACTCCATTTTGGACTGGGAAACAAACACTATCTCGCCTTACAAGAAACACACTCTGTTTTTGAGAAAAGATAACTCTTCTACTTAACTGTGTTTCCTATTATGGCAAAACAGTGAGTTTTCTCAGAACAAAAGAACTGTGCTTCCTACACAAACGGGCCATATCTAGTTCAACTCTGCTTAGGAAACTGACAAGAACAGTAGCTCCTCTTCAGTCCAATACACTGTACTTGCTGGGAACAGACGCGAGTGCTATTTGCAGTGTATGTAGCAATTGGAGCTCAATACTGAATCTTCTTACCAGAAAACAACTCTTGCTCTTAGGACCAGAAACTGCATGGGATTCAACTCCATTTCGGACTTGGAAACAAACGCTAGCTCGCCTTACAAGAAACACACTCTGCTTTTGAGAAAAGAGCACTCTTCAACTCTATGGTGTTTCCTATGGGGTCTGAAGAGTGAGCTTGCTCAGAAAAAAAGAAATGTGCTTCCTACACAAACGGCATTATCTAGTTCAATTCTGCTCGGGAAACTGACAAGAACAGTAGATCCTCTTCATTCCAATACACTGTACATGCTGGGAATAGACGCCAGTGCTATTTGCCCTGTGTTTGACAATGGGAGCGCAACAGTGACTCTTCTTACCAGAAAACAACTCTTGCTCGTAGGACCAGAAACTGCATGTGATTCAAGTCCATTTAGGCCTAGGAAACAAACGCTAGCTCGCCTTACAAGAAACACACTCTCCTTTTGAGAAAAGAGCACTCTTCTACTCTACTGTGTTTCCTATGGGGTCTGAACAGTGTGCTTGCTCAGAACAAAAGAACTGTGTGCTTCCTACACACAGGGGCCATATGTAGTTCAACTCTGCTTAGGAAACTGACAAGAACAGTAGCTCCTCTTCAGTCCAATACACTGTACTTGCTGCGAACAGACGCGAGTGCTCTTTGTACAGTGTATGGCAATGGGAGCGCAATAGTGACTCTTCTTACCAGAAAACATCTCTTGCTCGTAGGACGAAAAAGTACATGTGATTCAACTCCATTTAGGACTGGGAAACAAACGCTAGATCGCCTTACAAGAAACACACTCTGCTTTTGAGAAAAGAGGACTCTTCTACTCTACAGTGTTTCCTATAGTTTCCGAACAGTGAGCTTGCTCAGAACAAAAGAACTGTGCTTCCTACACACAGGGGCCATTTCTAGTTCAACTCCCCTTGAAATTGACAAGAACAGTAGCTCCTCTTCAGTCCAATACACTGTACTTAATGGGAACAGACGCGAGTGCTATTTGCACTGTGTATGGCAAAGGGAGCACAATAGTGACTTTCCTTACCAGAAAACAACTCTTGCTCATGGGACCAAAAACTGCTTGTGATTCAACTCTATTTTGGACTGGGAAACAAACACTATCTCGCCTTACAAGAAACACACTCTGGTTTTGAGAAAAGATCACTCTTCTACTCTGCTGTGTTTCCTATATTGCCAGAACAGTGAGCTTTCTCAGAACAAAAGAACTGTGCTTCCTACACACAGGGGCCATATCTAGTTCAACTCTGCTTAGGAAACTGACAAGAACAGTAGCTCCTCTTCAGTCCAATACACTGTACTTGCTGGGAACAGACGCGAGTGCTATTTGCAGTGTATGTGGCAATTGGAGCGCAATACTGAATCTTCTTACCAGAAAACAACTCTTGCTATTAGGACAAAAAACTGCATGGGATTCAACTCCATTTCAGACTTGGAAACAAACCCTAGCTCGCCTTACAAGAAACACACTCTGCTTTTGAGAAAAGAGCACTCTTCTACTCTACTCTGTTTCCTATGGGGTCTGAACAGTGAGCTTGCTCAGAACAAAAGAACTGTGCTTCCTACACACAGGGGCCATATCTAGTTCAACTCTGCTCAGCAAACTGACAAGAACAGTAGCTCCTCTTCAGTCCAATACACTGTACATGCTGGAGCAGACGTGAGTGCTATTTGCACTGTTTATGGCAAAGGGAGCACAATAGTGACTTTCCTTACCAGAAAACATCCCTTGCACGTAGGACCAGAAACTGCATGTGATTCAACACCATTTTGGACTGAAAAACAAACGCTAGCTCGCGTTACAAGAAACACACTCTGCTTTTGAGAAAAGAGCACTCTTCTATTCTACTGTGTTTCCTATGGGGTCCGAACAGTGAGCTTGCTCAGAACAAAAGAACTGTGCTTTCTACACACACGGGCCATATCTAGTTCAACTCTGCTTAAAAAACTGACAAGAACAGTAGCTCCTCTTCAGTCCAATACACTGTACTTGCTGGAAACAGACGCGAGTGCTATTTGCCCTGTGTATGGCAATGGGAAAAAAATAGTGACTCTTCTTACCAGAAAACAACTCTTGCTTGTAGGACCAGAAACTGCATGTGATTCAACTCCATTTAGGACTGGGAAACAAACGCTAGCTCGCCTTAGAAGAAACACACTCTGCTTTTGAGAAAAGAGCACTCTTCTACTTTACTGTGTTTCCTATAGGGCCAGAAGAGTGAGCTTGCTCAGAACAAAAGAACTGTGCTTCCTACACACACAGGCCATATCTAGTTCAACTCTGCTTAGGAAACTGACAAGAACGGTACCTCCTCTTCAGTCCAATACACTGTACTTGCTGGAACAGACACGAGTGCTATTTGAACTGTGTAGGGCAAAGGGAGCGCAATAGTGACTTTCCTTACCAGAAAACATCCCTTGCTCATAGGACCAAAAACTGCATGTGATTCAACACCATTTAGGACTGGGAAACAAACGCTAGCTCACCTTAAAAGAAACACAATCTGCTTTTGAGAAAAGAGCACTCTTCTACTCTACTGTGTTTCCTATAGGGCAAGAACAGTGAGCTTGCTCAGAACAAAAGAACTGTGATTCCTACACACACGGGCTATATCTAGTTCAACTCTGCTTAGGAAACTGACAAGAACAGTAGCTCCTCTTCAGTCCAATACACTGTACTTGCTGGGAGCATACGCGAGTGCAATTTGCACTGTGTATGGCAATGGTAGCACAATAGTGACTCTTCTTACCAGAAAACAACTCTTGCTCGCAGGACCAGAAACTGCATGTGATTCAACTCCATTATGGACTGGGAAACAAACGCTAGCTCGCCTTACAAGAAACACACTCTGCTTTTGAGGAAAGAGCACTCTTCTACTCTTCTGTGTTTCCTATAGGGCCAGAAGAGTGAGCTTGCTCTGAACAAATGATTTGTGCTTCCTTAACACACGGGCCATATATAGTTCAACTCTGCTTAGGAAACTGACAAGAACAGTAGCTCCTCTTCAGTCTAATACACTGTACTTGCTGGGAACTGCTGCGAGTGCTATTTGCCCTGTGTATGGCAATGGGAGTGCAATAGTGACTCTCCTTACCAGAAAACAACTCTTGCTTGTAGGACCAGAAACTGCATGTGATTCAACTCCTTTAGGACTTGGAAACAAACGCTAGCTTGCCTTAGAAGAAACACACTCTGCTTTTGAGAAAAGAGCACTCTTCTACTCTACTGTGTTTCCTATAGGGCCAGAACAGTGAGCTTGCTCAGAACAAAAGAACTGTGCATCCTAAACACACAGGCCATATCTAGTTCAACTCTGCTTAGGAAACTGACAAGAACAGTAGATCCTCTTCTGTCCAATACACTGTACTTGCTGGGAACAGACACGAGTGCTATTTGCACTGTGTATGGCAATGGTAGCACAATAGTGACTCTTATTACCAGAAAACAACTCTTGCTCGTAGGACCAGATACTGCATGTGATTCAACTCCATTTAGGACTGGGAAACAAACGCTAGCTCGCCTTACAAGAAACACACTCTGCTTTTGAGAAAAGAGCACTCTTCTACTCTTCTGTGTTTCCTATAGGGCCAGAACAGTGAGCTTGCTCAGAACAAAAGAACTGTGCTTCCTACACACACGGGCCATATCTAGTTCAACTCTGCTTATGAAACTGACAAGAACAGTAGCTCCTCTTCTCTCCAATACTCTTTACTTGCTGGGAACAGACGCCCGTGCTATTTGCACTGTTTATGGCAAAGGGAGCACAATAGTGACTTTCCTTACCAGAAAACATCCTTGCTCGTAGGACCAAAAACTGCATGTGATTCAACTCCATTTAGGACTGGAAAACAAACGCTATCTCACCTTACAAGAAAAAAACTCTGCTTTTGAGAAAAGAGCACTCTTCTACTCTACTGTGTTTCCTATAGGGCCAGAACAGTGAGCTTGCTCAGAACAAAAGAACTGTGCTTCCTACACACACGGGCCATATCTACTTAAACTCTGCTTAGGAAACTGACAAGAACAGTAGCTCCTCTTCTGTCCAATACACTGTACTTGCTGGGAACAGACTCGAGTGTTATTTGCACTGAGTATGGCAATGGTAGCACAATAGTAACTCTTCTTACCAGAAAACAACTCTTGCTCATTGGACCAGAAACTGCATATGATTCAACTCCATTTAGGAGTGGGAAACAAACGCTAGCTCGTCTTACAAGAAACAAACTCTGCTTCTGAGAAAAGAGCACTCTTCTACTCTTCTGTGTTTCCTATAGGGCCAGAACAGTGAGCTTGCTCAGAACAAAAGAACTGTGCTTCCTACACACACGGGCCATATCTAGTTCAACTCTGCTTAGGAAACTGACAAGAACAGTAGCTCCTCTTCAGTCCAATACACTGTACTTGCTGGGAACAGACGCGAGGGCTATTTGCTCTGTTTATGGCAAAGGGAGCACAATAGTGACTTTCCTTACCAGAAAACATCCCTTGCTTGTAGGACCAAAAACTGCATGTGATTCAACTCCATTTAGGACTGGGAAACAAACGCTAGTTCACCTTACAAGAAAAAAACTCTGCTTTTGAGAGAAGAGCACTCTTCTACTCTACGGTGTTTTCTGTAGGGCCAGAACACTGAGCTTGCTCAGAACAAAAGAACTGTACTTCCTACACACAAGGGCTATATCTAGTTCAACTCTGCTTAGGAAACTGACAAGAACAGTAGATCCTCTAGGTCCAATACACTGTACATGCTGGGAACAGACGCCAGTGCTATTTGCCCTGTGTATGACAATGGGAGCGCAATAGTGACTCTTCTTACCAGAAAACAACTCTTGCTCTTAGGACCAGAAACTGCATGGGATTCAATTCCATTAAGGACTGGGAAACAAAAGCTAGCTCACCTTACAAGAAACACGCTCTGCTTTTGAGAAAAGAGCACTCTTCTACTCTACTTTGTTTCCTATGGGGTCAGAACGGTGAGCTAGCTCAGAACAAAAGAACTGTGCTTCCTACACACAAGAGCCATATCTAGTTTAACTCTGCTTAGGAAACTGACCAGAACAGTAGATCCTCTTCAGTCCAATACACTGTACATGCTGGGATCAGACGCCAGTGCTATTTGCCCTGTGTATGACAATGGGAGCGCAATAGTGACTCTTCTTACCAGAAAACAACTCTTGCTCCTAGGATAAGAAACTACATGTGATTCAACTCCATTTAGGACTGGGAAACAAACGCTAGCTCGCCTTACAAGAAATACACTCTGCTTTTGAGAAAAGAGCACTCTTCTACTCTACTGTGTTTCGTATGGTGTCCGATCAGTGAGCTTGCTCAGAACAAAAGAACTGTGCTTCCTACACACGGGCCATATCTAGTTCAACTCTGCTTAGGAAACTGACAAGAACAGTAGCTCCTCTTCTGTCCAATACACTGTACTTGCAAAGAACAGTAGCGAGTGTTGTTTGCACTGTGTATGGCAATAGGAGCGCAATAGTGACTCTTCTTACCAGAAAACAACTCTTGCTCGTAGGACCAGAAACTGCATGTGATTCAACTCCATTTAGGACTGGGAAACCAACGCTAGCTCACCTTACAAGAAACACACTCTGCTTTTGAGAAAAGAGCACTTTTCTACTCTTCTGTGTTTCCTATAGGGCCAGAACAGTGAGCTTGCTCAGAACAAAAGAACTGTGCTTCCTACACACACGAGCCATATCTAGTTCAACTCTGCTTAGGAAACTGACAAGAACAGTAGCTCCTCTTCAGTCCAATCCACTGTACTTGCTGGGAACAGACGTGAGTGCTATTTTCACTGTTTATCGCAAAGGGAGCACAATAGTGACTTTCCTTACCAGAATACATCCCTTGCTCGTAGGACCAGAAACTGCATGTGATTCAACTCCATTTTGGACTGGGAAACAAACGCTAGCTCACCTTACAAGAAACACACTCTGCTTTTGAGAAAAGAGCACTCTTCTATTCTACTGTGTTTCCTATGGGGTCCGAACAGTGAGCTTGCTCAGAACAAAAGAACTGTGCTTCCTACACACACGGGCCATATCTAGTTCAACTCTGCTTAGGAAACTGACAAGAACAGTAGATTATCTTCAGTCCAATACACTGTACATGCTGGGAACAGACGCCAGTACTATTTGCCCTGTGTATGACAATGGGAGCGCAATAGTGACTCTTCTTACCAGAAAACAACTCTTGCTCGTAGGACCAGAAACTGCATGTGATTCAACTCTATTTAGGACTGGGAAACAAACGCTAGCTCGCTTTACAAGAAAAACACTCTGCTTTTGAGAAAAGAGCACTCTTCTATTCTACTGTGTTTCCTATGGGGTCCGAACAGTGAGCTTGCTCAGAACAAAAGAACTGTGCTTTCTACACACACGGGCCATATCTAGTTCAACTCTGCTTAGGAAACTGACAAGAACAGTAGATCCTCTTCAGTCCAATACACTTTACCTGCTGGGAACAGACGCCAGTGCTATTTGCCCTGTGTATGAAAATGGGAGCGCAATAGTGACTCTTCTTACCATAAAACAACTCTTGCTCGTAGGAACAGAAATTGCATGTGATTGAACTCCATTTAGGACTGGGAAACAAATGCTAGCTCGCCTTACAAGAAACACATTCTGCTTTTGAGAAAAGAGCACTCTTCTACTCTACTGTGTTTCCTATAGAGCCAGAAGAGTGAGCTTGCTCAGAACAAAAGAAGTGTACTTCCTACACACACGGGCCATATCTAGTTCAACTTTGCTTAGGAAACTTACAAGAACAGTAGATCCTCTTCAGTCCAATACACTGTACATCCTGGGAACAGACGCGAGTGCTATTTGCCCTGTGTATGGCAATGGGAACACAATAGTGACTCTTCTTACCAGAAAACAACTCTTGCTTGTAGGACCAGAAACTGCATGTGATTCAACTCCATTTAGGACTTGGAAACAAAAGCTAGCTCGCCTTACAAGAAACACACTCTGCTTTTGAGAAAAGAGCACTCTTCTACTCTACTGTGTTTCCCATAGGGCCAGAACAGTGAGCTTGCTCAGAACAAAAGAACTGTGCTTCCTACACACACCGGCCATATCTAGTTCAACTCTGCCTCAGAAACTGACAAGAACAGTAGATCCAATTCAGTCCAATACACTGTACATGCTGGGAACAGACGCCAGTGCTATTTGCCCTGTGTATGACAATGGGAGCGCAATAGTGACTCTTCTTATCAGAAAACAACTCTTGCTCCTAGGATCAGAAACTGCATGTGATTCAACTCCATTTAGGACTTGGAAACAAACGCTAGCTCGTCTTACAAGAAACACACTCTACTTTTGAGAAAAGAGCACTCTTCTACTCTACTGTGTTTCCTATGGGGTCCGAACAGTGAGCTTGCTCAGAACAAAAGAACTGTGCTGCCTACACACACGGGCCATATCTAGTTCAACTCTGCTTAGGAAACTGACAAGAACAGTAGCTCCTCTTCTGTCCAATACACTGTACTTGCTGGGAACAGACGCGAGTGCTATTTGCACTGTGTATGGCAATGGTAGAAAAATAGTGACTCTTCTTACTAGAAAAGAACTCTTGCTCGTAGGACCAGAAACTGCATGTGATTCAACTCCATTTAGGACTGGGAAACAAATGCTAGCTCACCTTACAAGAAACACACTCTGCTTCTGAGAAAAGAGCACTCTTCTACTCTTCTGTGTTTCCTACAGGGCCAGAACAGTGAGCTTGCTCAGAACAAAAGAACTGTGCTTCCTACACACACGAGCCATATCTAGTTCAACTCTGCTTAGGAAACTGACAAGAACAGCAGCTCCTCTTCAGTCCAATACACTGTACTTGCTGGGAACAGACGTCAGTGCTATTTTCACTGTTTATCGCAAAGGGAGCACAATAGTGACTTTCCTTACCAGAATACATCCCTTGCTCGTAGGACCAGAAACTGCATGTGATTCAACTCCATTTTGGACTGAGAAACAAATGCTAGGTCGCCTTACAAGAAACACACTCTGCTTTTGAGAAAAGAGCACTCTTCTACTCTACTGTGTTTCCTAGAGTGCCAGAACAGTGAGCTTGCTCAGAACAAAAGAACTGTGCTTCCTACACACACGGGCCATATCTAGTTCAACTCTGCTTAGGAAACTGACAAGAGCAGTAGATCATCTTCAGTCCAATACACTGTACTTGCTGGGAACAGACGCGAGTGCTATTTGCCCTGTGTATGACAATGGGAGCGCAATAGTGACTCTTCTTACCAGAAAACAACTCTTGTTCGTAGGACCAGAAACTGCATGTGACTCAACTGGATTTAGGACGGGAAAAAAACGCTAGCTCACCTTACAAGAAACACTCTCTGGTTTTGAGAAAAGAGCACTCTTCTACTCTACTGTGTTTCCTATTGTGCCAGAACAGTGAGCTTGCTCAGAACAAAAGAACTGTGCTTCCTACACAAACGGGCCATATCTAGTTCAACTCTGCTTAGGAAACTGACAAGAGCAGTAGATCATCTTCAGTCCAATACACTGTGCATGCTGGGAACAGACGCGAGTGCTATTTGCCCTGTGTATGACAATGGGAGCTCAATAGTGACTCTTCTTACCAGAAAAAAACTCTTTTCGTAGGACCAGAAACTGCATGTGACTCAACTAGATTTAGGACGGGAAAAAAACGCTAGCTCGCCTTACAAGAAACACTCTCTGCTTTTGAGAAAAGAGCACTCTTCTACTCTACTGTGTTTCCTATAGGGCCAGAATAGTGAGCTTGCTCAGAACAAAAGAACTTTGCATCCTACACACACTGGCTATATCTAGTTCAACTCTGCTTAGGAAACTGACAAGAACAGTTGGTCCACTTCAGTCCAATACACTGTACTTGCTGGGAGCAGACGCCAGTGCTATTTGCCCTGTGAATGACAGTGGGAGCTCAATAGTGTCTCTTCTTACCAGAAAAATCTCTTGCTCATAGGACCTGAAACTGCATGTGATTCAACTCCATTTAGGACTGCAAAACAAACGCTAGCTCGCCTTACAAGAAACACACTCTGCTTTTGAGAAAAGAGCACTCTTCTACTCTACAGTGTTTCCTATGGGGTCTGAACAGTGAGCTTCCTGAGAACAAAAGAACTGTGCTTCCTACACATACGGGCCATATCTAGTTCAACTCTACCTAGGAAACTGACAAGAACAGTAGCTTCTCTTCAGTCCAATACACTGTACTTAATGGGAACAGACGCGAGTGCTATTTGCACTGTGTATGGCAATGGGAGCACAATAGTGACTTTCCTTACCAGAAAACAACTCTTGCTCGTAGGACCAAAAACTGCATGTGATTCAACTCCATTTAGGACTGCGAAACAAACGCTAGCTCGCCTTACAAGAAACACACTCTGCTTATGATAAAAGAGCACTCTTCTACTCTTCTGTGTTTCATTTAAGTTCCAAACAGTGAGCTTGCTCAGAACAAAACAACTGTGCTTCCTACACACACGGGCTATATCTAGTTCAACTCTGCTTAGGAAACTGACAGGAACAGTAGATCCTCTTCAGTCCAATACACTGTACTTGCTGGGAACAAACGCCAGTGCTATTTGCCCTGTGTATGACAATGGGAGCTCAATAGTGACTCTTCTTACCAGAAAACAACTCTTGCTCCTAGGAACAGAAACTGCATGTGATTCAACTCCATTTAGGACTGCAAAACAAACGCTAGCTCGCCTTACAAGAAACACACTCTGCTTTTGAGAAAAGTTCACTCTTCTACTCTAATGTGTTTCCTATGTGTTCGATCAGTGAGCTTACAGTACAATAGAACTGGGTTTCCTACACACACAGGCCATATCTAGTTCAACTCTGCTTAGGAAACTGACAAGAACAGTAGCTCCTCTTCAGTCCAATACACTGTACTTGATGGGAACACATGCGAGTCCTCTTTGCACTGTGTGTGGCAATGGGAGCGCAATAGTGACTTTCCTTACGAGAAAAAAACTCTTTCTCGTAGGATCAAAAACTGCATGTGATTCAACTCCATTTAGGACTGAGAAAGAAATGCTAGCTCCCCTTACAAGGAACACTCTGCTTTTGAGAAAAGATCACTCTTCTACTCTACGGTGTTTCCTATAGGGCCAGAACAGTGAGCTTACTCAGAGCAAAAGAACTGTGCTTCGTACACACACGGGCTATATCTAGTTCAACTCTGCTTAGGAAACTGACAAGAACAGTAGCTCCTCTTCAGTCCAATACACTGTACATGCTGGGAACAGACGCCAGTGCTATTTGCCCTGTGTATGATAATGGGAGCACAATAGTGACTCTTCTTACCAGAAAACAACTCTTGCTCATAGGACCAGAAACTGCATGTGATTGAACTCCATTTAGAACTGGGAAACAAACGCCAGCTCGCCTTACAATAAACACACTCTGCTTTTGAGAAAACAGCACTCTTCTACTCTAATGTGTTTTTTGTAGGGCCAGAATAGTGAGCTTGCTCAGAACAAAAGAACTGTGATTCCTACACACACCGACTATATCTAGTTCAACTCTGCTTAGGAAACTGACAAGAACAGTAGCTCCTCTTCAGTCCAATACACTGTACTTGCTGTGAACAGACGCGAGTGCTATTTGAACTGTATATGGCAATGGGAGCGCAATAGTGACTCTTCTTACCAGAAAACAACTCTTGATTGTAGGACCAGAAACTGCATGGGATTCAACTCCATTTCATACTGGGAAACAAACAATAGCTCGCCTTACAAGAAACACACTCGGCTTTTGAGAAAAGAGCACTCTCCTACTCTACAGTGATTCCTGTGGGGTCCGAACAGTCAGCTTGCTCAGAACAAAAGAACTGTGCTTCCTACACACACGGGCCATATCCAGTTCAATTCTGCTTAGGAAACTGACAAGAACAGTAGATCCTCTTCATTCCAATACAATGTACATGCAGGGAACAGATGCCAGTGCTATTTGCAATGTGTATGACAATGGGACCGCAATAGTGTCTCTTCTTACCAGAAAACATCTCTTGCTCATAGGACCAGAAACTGCATGTGATTCAACTCCATTTAGGACTGCGAAACAAATGCTAGCTCGCCTTACAAGAAACATACTCTGCTTTTCAGAAAAGAGAACTCCTCCACTCTACTGTGTTTCCTGTGGTGTCCAAACAGTGAGCTTGCTCAGAACAAAAGAACTGTGCTTCCTACACACACGGGCCATATCTAGTTCAACTCTGCTTAGGAAACTGACAAGAACAGTAGCTCCTCTTCAGTCCAATACACTGTACTTGCTGTGAACAGACGCGAGTGCTATTTGAACTGTATATGGCAATGGGAGCACAATAGTGACTCTTCTTACCAGAAAACAACTCTTGATTGTAGGACCAGAAACTGCATGGGATTCAACTCCATTTCATACTGGGAAACAAACAATAGTTCCCTTACAAAAAACACACTCTGCTTTTGAGAAAAGAGCACTCTACTACTCTACTGTGTTTCCTATAGGGCAAGAACAGTGAGCTTGCTCAGAAAAAAGGAACTGTGCTTCACACACACACGGGCAATATCTAGGTCAATTCTGCTTACGAAACTGAAAAGAACAGTAGCTCCTCTTCAGTCCAATAAACTGTACTTGATGGGAACAGAGGCGAGTGCTATTTGCACTGTGTATGGCAATGGGAGCGCAATAGTGAATTTCCTTACCAGAAAACAACTCTTGCTCGTAGGATCAAAAACTGCATGTGATTCAACTGCATTTAGGACTGGGAAACAAAAGCTAGCTCGCCTTACAAGAAACACACTCTGCTTTTGAGAAAAGATCACTCTTCTACTCTACTGTGTTTTCTAAAGTGCCAGAACATTGAGCTTGCTCAGAACAAAAGAACTGTGCTTCCTACACACATGGCCATATCTAGTTCAATTCTGCTTAGGAAACTGACAAGAACAGTAGATCCTTTTCAGTCCAATAAACTGTACATGTTGGGAACAGACGCCAGTGCAATTTGCCCTGTGTATGACAATGGGAGCAAAATAGTGACTCTTCTTAATAGAAAACAACTCTTGCTCGTAGGACCAGAAACTGCATGTGATTCAACTCCATTTAGGACTGGGAAACAAATGCTAGCTCGCCTTACAAGAAACACACTCTCTTTTTGAGAAAAGGGCACTCTTCTACTCTACTGTGTTTCCTATGGTTTCGATCAGTGAGCTTACAGTAGAAAAGAACTGTGCTTCCTACACACACGGGCCATATCTAGTTCAACTCTGCTTAGGAAACTGACAAGAACAGTAGCTCCTCTTCAGTCCAATACACTGTACTTGATTGGAACAGACGCGAGTCCTCTTTGCACTGTGTGTGGCAATAGGAGCGCAATAGTGACTTTCCTTACCAGAAAACAACTCCTGCTCGTAGGATCAAAAACTGCATGTGATTCAACTCCATTTAGGACTGGGAAACAAATGCTAGTTCCCCTTACAAAAAACACACTCTGCTTTGAGAAAAGAGCACTCTTCTACTCTACTGTGTTTCCTATAGGGCCAAAAGAGTGAGCTTGCTCATAACAAAAGAACTGTGCTTCCAACACACTCGGCCATATCTAGTTCAATTCTGCTTAGGAAACTGACAAGAACAGTAGCTCCTCTTCAGTCCAATACACTGTACATGCTGGGAAAAGACGCCAGTGCTATTTGCCCTGTGTATGACAATGGGAGTGCAATAGTGACTCTTCTTACCAGAAAACAACTCTTGCTCGAAGGATCTGGAACTGCATCTGATTCAACTCCATTTAGGACTGGGAAACAAATGCTAGCTCGCCTTACAAGAAACACACTCTGCTTCTCAGAAAAGAGCACTCTTCTACTGTACTGTGTTTCCTATAGGGCCAGAATAGTGAACTTGCTCAGAACAAAAGAACTGTGCTTCCTACACACACGGGACATATCTAGTTTAACTCCGCTTAGGAAACTGACAAGAACAGTAGCTCCTCTTCAGTCCAATACACTGTACTTGCTGGGAACAACGCGAGAGCTATTTGCACTGTATATGGCAATGGGAGGGCAATAGTGACTCTTCTTACCAGTTAACATCTCTTGCTCATAGGACCAAAAACTGCATGTGATTCAACTCCATTTCAGACTGGGAAACAAGCACTAGTTCGCCTTACAAGAAACACACTCTGCTTTTGAGAAAAGAGCACTCTTCTACTCAACTCTGTTTCCTATGGGTTCGATCAGTGAGCTTACAGTACAAAAGAACTGGGCTTCCTACACACACGGGCCATATCTAGTTCAACTCTGCTTAGGAAACTGACAAGAACAGTAGCTCCTCTTCAGTCCAATACACTGTACTTGATGGGAACAGACGCGAGTCCTCTTTGCACTGTGTGTGGCAAAGGGAGCGCAATAGTGACTTTCCTTACCAGAAAACAACTCTAGCTCATAGGACCAAAAACTGCATGTGATTGAACTCAATTTAGGACTGGGAAACAAACGCTAGCTCACCTTACAAGAAACACACTCTGCTTTTGATAAAAGAGCACTCTTCTACTCTACTGTGTTTCCTAAAGTGCCAAAAGAGTGAGCTTGCTCATAACAAAAGAACTGTGCTTCCTACACACACGGCCATATCTAGTTCAATTCAGCATAGGAAACTGACAAGAACAGTAGCTCCTCTTCAGTCCAATACACTGTACATGCTGGGAACAGACGCCAGTGCTATTTGCCCTGTGTATGACAAAGGGAGTGCAATAGTGACTCTTCTTACCAGAAAACAACTCTTGCTCGTAGGACCAGAAACTGCATGTGATTCAACTCCATTTAGGACTGGGAAACAAATGCTAGCTCATCTTACAAGAAACACACTCTGCTTCTCAGAAAAGAGCACTCTTCTACTCTACTGTGTTTCCTATAGGGTCAGAATAGTGAGCTTGCTCAGAACAAAAGAACTGTGCTTCCTACACTCACGGGCCATACCTAGTTTAACTCCTCTTAGGAAACTGACAAGAACAGTAGCTCCTCTTCAGTGCAATACACTGTACTTGCTAGGAACAACGCGAGAGCTATTTGCACTGTATATGGCAATGGGAGGGCAATAGTGACTCTTCTTACCAGTTAACATCTCTTGCTCGTAGGACCAGAAACTGCATGGGATTCAACTCCATTTAGGACTGGGAAACAAATGCTAGCTCGCCTTATAAGAAACACACTCTGCTTTTGAGAAAAGAGCACTCTTCCAATCTACTGTGTTTACTATGGGTTCGAACAGTGAGCTTGCTCAGAACAAAAGAACTGGGCTTCCTACACACACGGGCCATATCTAGTTTAACTCCGCTTAGGAAACTGACAAGAACAGTAGCTCCTCTTCAGTCCAATACACTGTACTTGCTGGGAACAGACGCGAGAGCTATTTGCACTGTATATGGAAATGGAAGCGCAATAGTGACTCTTCTTACCAGTTAACATCTCTTGCTCGTAGGACCAGAAACTGCATGGGATTAAACTCCATTTCTGACTGGGAAACAAGCACTAGTTCGCCTTACAAGAAACACACTCTGCTTTTGAGAAAAGAGCACTCTTCTACTCTACTGTGTTTCCTATGGGGTCCGAACAGTCAGGTTGCTCAGAACAAAAGAACTGTGCTTCCTACACACAGGGGCCATATCTAGTTCAACTCTGCTTAGGAAACTGACAAGAACAGTAGCTCCTCTTCAGTCCAATACACTGTACTTGATGGGAACAGACGCAAGTCCTCTTTGCACTGTGTGTGGCAATGTGAGCGCTATAGTGACTTTCCGTACCAGAAAACAACTCTAGCTCATAGGACCAAAAACTGCATGTGATTCAACTCCATTTAGGAGTGGGAAACAAATGCTAGCTCGCCTTACAAGAAACACACTCATCTTCTCAGAAAAGAGCACTCTTCTACTCTACTGTGTTTCCTATAGGGCCAGAATAGTGAGCTTTCTCAGAACAAAAGAACTGTGATTCCTACACACACGGGCCATAACTAGTTTAACTCAGCTTAGGAAACTGACAAGAACAGTAGCTCCTCTTCAGTCCAATACACTGTACTTGCTGGGAACAACGCGAGAGCTATTTGCACTGTATATGGCAAAGGGAGGGCAATAGTGACTCTTTTTACCAGTTAACATCTCTTGCTCCTAGGACCAGAAACTGCATGGGATTCAACTCCATTTCAGACTGGGAAACAAATGCTAGTTCGCCTTACAAGAAACACACTCTGCTTTGAGAAAAGAGCACTCTTCTACTGTACTGTGTTTCCTATGGGGTCCGAACAGTCAGCTTGCTCAGAACAAAAGAACTTTGCTTCTTACACACAGGGGCCATATCTAGTTCAACTCTGCTTAGGAATCTGACAAGAACAGTAGCTCCTCTTCAGTTCAATACACTGTACATGCTGGGAACAGACATCAGTGCTATTTGCCCTGTGTATGACAATGGGAGCGCAATAGTGACTCTTCTTACCAGAAAACAACTCTTGCTCGTAGGACCAGAAACTGAATGTGATTCAACTCCATTTAGGACTGGGAAACAAACGCTAGCTCGCCTTACAAGAAACACACTCTGTTTTTGAGAAAAGAGCACTCTTCTACTCTACTGTGTTTCCTATGGGTTCGATCAGTGAGATTACAGTACAAAAGAACTGTGCTTCCTACACACACGGGCCATATCTACTTCAACTCTGCTTAGGAAACTGACAAGAACAGTAGCTCCTCTTCAGTCCAATACACTGTACTTAATGGGAACAGACGCGAGTCCTCTTTGCACTGTGTGTGGCAATGGGAGCGCAATAGTGATTTTCCTTACCAGAAAACAACTCTTGCTCGTAGGACCAAAAACTTCATGTGATTAAACTCCATTTAGGACTGGGAAACAAACGCTGGCTCGCCTTACAAGAAACACACTCTGCTTTTGAGAAAAGAGCACTCTTCTACTCTATTGTGTTTCCTATAGGGCCAAAACAGTGAGCTTGCTCAGAACAAAAGAACTGTGCTTCCTACACACACGGGCAATATCTAGGTGAATTCTGCTTACGAAACTGACAAGAACAGTAGATCCTCTTCAGTCCAATACACTGTACTTGATGGGAACAGACGCGAGTCCTCTTTGCACTGTGTGTGGCAATGGGAGCGCAATAGTGACTTTCCTTACCAGAAAACAACTCTAGCTCGTAGGACCAAAAACTGCATGTGATTCAACTCCATTTAGGACTGGGAAACAAACGCTAGCTTGCCTTACAAGAAACACACTCTGCTTTTGAGAAAAGAGCACTCATCTACTCTACTGTGTTTTCTATAGGGCCAGAACAGTGAGCTTGCTCAGAACAAAAGAACTGTGCTTCCTACACACATGGCCATATCTAGTTCAATTCTGCTTAGGAAACTGACAAGAACAGTAGACCGTTTTCAGTCCAATAAACTGTACATGCTGGGAACAGACGCCAGTGCAATTTGCCCTGTGTATGACAATGGGAGCACAATAGTGACTCTTTTTAATAGAAAACAACTCTTGCTCGTAGGACCAGAAACTGCATGTGATTCAACTCCATTTAGGACTGGGAAACAAATGCTAGCTCGCCTTACAAGAAACACACTCTGTTTTTGAGAAAAGGGCACTCTTCTACTCTACTGTGTTTCCTATGGGTTCGATCAGTGAGCTTACAGTAGAAAAGAACTGTGCTTCCTACACACACGGGCCATACCTAGTTCAACTCTGCTTAGAAAACTGACAAGAACAGTAGCTCCTCTTCAGTCCAATACACTGTACTTGATGGGAACAGACGCGAGTCCTCTTTGCACTGTGTGTGGCAATGGGAGCACAAGAGTGACTTTCCTTACCAGAAAACAACTCTTGCTCATAGGATCAAAAACTGCATGTGATTCAACTTCATTTAGGACTGGGAAACAAATGCTAGCTCCCCTTACAAGAAACACACTCTGCTTTTGAGAAAAGATCAATCTTCTACTCTACGGTATTTCCTA
Organism: Peromyscus eremicus; assembly: GCF_949786415.1. Taxonomy (NCBI): domain Eukaryota; kingdom Metazoa; phylum Chordata; class Mammalia; order Rodentia; family Cricetidae; genus Peromyscus; species Peromyscus eremicus. The sequence continues at coordinate 77,861 of NW_026735837.1, forward strand.
TAGGTCAGAAGAGTGAGCTTACTCAGAACAAAAGAACTGTGCTTCCTACACACATGGCCATATCTAGTTCAATTCTGCTGAGGAAACTGACAAGAACAGTAGATCCTCTTCAGTACAATACACTGTACATGCTGGGAACAGATGCCAGTGCTATTTGCCCTGTGTATGACAATGGGAGCGCAATAGTCACTCTTCTTACCAGAAAACAACTCTTGCTCGTAGGACCAGAAACTGCATGGGATTCAACTCCATTTATAACTGGGAAACAAATGCTAGCTCGCCTTACAAGAAACACACTCTGCTTTTGAGAAAAGAGCACTCTTCTACTCTACTGTGCTTCCTATAGGTCCAGAATAGGGAGATTGCTCAGAACAAAAGAACTGTGCTTCCTACACACAGGGGCCATATCTAGTTCAACTCTCCTTAGGAAACTGAGAAGAACAGTAGCTCATCTTCAGTCCAATACAGTGTACTTGCTGGGAACAGATGCGAGTGTTATTTGCACTAAGTATGGCAATGGGAGCTCAATAGTGACTTTCCTTACCAGAAAACAACTCTAGCACGTAGTACCAAAAACTGCATGTGATTCAACTCCATTTAGGACTGCGAAACAAACGCTAGCTCTCCTTACAAGAAACACGCTCTGCTTTTGAGAAAAGAGCACTCTTCTACTCTACTGTGTTTCCTACAGGGCCAAAACAGTGAGCTTGCTCAGAACAAAAGAACTGTGCTTCCTACACACACGGCCATATCTAGTTCAATTCTGCTTAGGAAACTGACAAGAACAGTAGATCCTCTTCCGTCCCATACACTGTACTTGCTGGGAACAGACGCCAGTGCTATTTGCCCTATGTATGACAATGGGAGCACAATAGTGACTCTTCTTACCAGAAAACAACTCTTGCTCTTAGGACCAGAAACTGCATGTGATTCAACTCCATTTAGGACTGGGAAACAAACGCTAGCTCGCTTTACAAGAAAAACACTCTGCTTTTGAGAAAAGAGCAGTCTTCTACTCTACTGTGTTTCCTATAGGGCCAGAATAGTGAGCTTGCTCAGAACAAAAGAACTGTGCTTCCTACACTCACGGGCTATATCTAGTTCAACTCTGCTTAGGAAACTGACAAGAACAGTAGCTCCTCTTCAGTCCAATACACTGTACATGCTGGGAACAGACGCCAGTGCTATTTGCCCTGTGTATGATAATGGGAGCGCAATAGTGACTCTTCTTACCAGAAAACAACTCTAGCTCGTAGGATCAGAAACTGCATGTGATTCAACTCCATTTATAACTGGGAAAAAACGCTAGCTCCCCTTACAATAAACACACTCTGCTTTTGAGAAGAGAGCACTCTTCTACTCTACAGTGATTCCTATGGGGTCTGAACAGTGAGCTTGCTCAGAACAAAAGAACTGTGCTTCCTACAAACACGGGCCATATCCAGTTCAATTCTCCTTAGGAAACTGACAAGAACAGTAGATCCTCTTCAGTCCAATACACTGGACATGCATGGGACATTGCTATTGCTATTTGCAATGTGTATGACAATGGGAGTTCAATAGTGACTCTTCTTACCAGAAAACATCTCTTGCTCATAGGACCACAAACTGCATGTGATTCAACTCCATTTAGGACTGCGAAACAAACGCTAGCTCGCCTTACGAGAAACACACTCTGCTTTTGAGAAAAGAGCACTCTTCTACTCTACTGTGTTTCCTTTGGGGTCCAAACAGTGAGCTTGCTCAGAACAAAAGAACTGTGCTTCCTACACACACGGGCTATATCTAGTTCAACTCTGCTTAGGAAACTGACAAGAACAGTAGCTCCTATTCAGTCCAATACACTGTACTTGATGGAAACAGACGCCAGTGCTATTTGCCCTGTGTATGACAATGGGAGTTCAATAGTGACTCTTCTTACCAGAAAAAAACTCTTGATCGTAGGACCAGAAACTGCATGTGATTCAACTCCATTTAGGACTGCGCAACAAACGCTACCTTGCCTTACAAGAAAAACACTCTGCTTTTGAGAAAAGGGCACTCTTCTACTCTACTGTGTTTCCTATATGGCCAGAATAGTGAGCTTGCTCAGAACAAAGAACTGTGCTTCCTACACACAGGGGCCATATCTAGTTCACCTCTGCTTAGGAAACTGAGAAGAACAGTAGCTCATCTTCAGTCCAGTACAGTGTACTTGCTGGGAACAGACGCTAGTGCAATTTGCACTATGTATGGCAATGGGAGCTCAATAGTGACTTTCCTTACCAGAAAACAACTCTTGCTCGTAGGACCAGAAACTGCATGGGATTCAACTCCATTTAGGTCTGGGAAACAAATGCTAGCTCGCCTTACAAGAAACACACTCTGCTTTTGAGAAAAGAGCACTCTTCTACTCTACTCTGTTTCCTACGTGTTCGATCAGTGAGCTTACAGTACAAAAGAACTGTGCTTCCTACACACAGGGGCCATATCTAGTTCAACTCTGCTTAGGAAATTGACAAGAACAGTAGCTCCTCTTCAGTCCAATACACTGTACTTGATGGGAACAGACGCGAGTCCTCTTTGCACTGTGTGTGGCAATGGGAGCGCAATAGTGACTTTCCTTACCAGAAAACAACTCTAGCTCGTAGGACCAAAAACTGCATGTGATTCAACTGAATTTAGGACTGGGAAAAAACGCTAGCTTGCCTTACAAGAAACACACTCTGCTTTTGAGAAAAGAGCACTCTTCTACTCTACTGTGTTTCCTATAGGGCCAAAAGAGTGAGCTTGCTCAGAACAAAAGAACTGTGCTTCCTACACACACGGGCCATATCTAGTTTAACTCTGCTTAGTAAACTGACAAGAACAGTAGCTCCTCTTCAGTCCAATACACTGTACTTGATGGTAACAAACGCGAGAGCTATTTGCACTGTATATGGCAATGGGAGCACAATAGTGACTCTTCTTACCAGTTAACATCTCTTGCTCGTAGGACCAGAAACTGCATGGGATTCAACTCCATTTCAGATTGGGAAACAAGCACTAGTTCGCCTTACAAGAAACACACTCTGCTTTTGAGAAAAGAGCACTCTTCTACTCTACTGTGTTTCCTATGGGTTCCGAACAGTGAGCTTGCTCAGAACAAAAGAACTGTGCTTCCTACACACAGGGGCCATATCTAGTTCAACTCTGTTTAGGAAACTGACAAGAACAGTAGCTCCTCTTCAGTCCAATACACTGTACTTGATGGGAACAGACGCGAGTCCTCTTTGCACTGTGTGTGGCAATGGGAGCTCAATAGTGACTTTCCTTACCAGAAAAAAACTCTAGCTCGTAGGACCCAAAACTGCATGTGATTCAACTCCATTTAGGACTGGTAAACAAACGCTAGCTCCCCTTACAAGAAACACACTCTGCTTTTGAGAAAAGAGCACTCTTCTACTCTACTGTGTTTCCTATAGGGCCAAAAGAGTGAGCTTGCTCAGAACAAAAGAACTGTGCTAACTACACACACGGCCATATCTAGTTCAATTCTGCTTAGGAAACTGACAAGAACAGTAGCTCCTCTTCAGGCCAATACACTGCACATGCTGGGAACAGAAGCCAGTGCTATTTGCCCTGTGTATGACAATGGGAGTGCAATAGTGACTCTTCTCACCAGAAAACAACTCTTGCTCGTAGGACCAGAAACTGCATGTGATTCAACTCCATTTAGGACTGGGAAACCAACACTAGCTCGACTTACAAGAAACACACTACGCTTCTCAGAAAAGAGCACTCTTCTACTCTACTGTGTTTCCTATAGGGCCAGAATAGTGAGCTTGCTCAGAACAAAAGAACTGTGCTTCCTACACACACGGGCCATATCTAGTTTAACTCCGCTTAGGAAACTGACAAGAACAGTAGCTCCTCTTCAGTCCAATACACTGTACTTGCTGGGAACAACGCGAGAGCTATTTGCACTGTATATGGCAATGGGAGGGCAATAGTGACTCTTCTTACCAGTTAACATCTCTTGCTCGTAGGACCAGAAACTGCATGGGATTCAACTCCATTTCAGACTGGGAAACAAGCACTAGTTCGCCTTACAAGAAACACACTTTGCTTTGAGAAAAGAGCTCTCTTCTACTCTACTGTGTTTCCTATGTGGTCCGAACAGTCAGCTTGCTCAGAACAAAAGAACTGTGCTTCCTACACACAGGGGCCATATCTAGTTCAACTCTGCTTAGGAAACTGACAAGAACAGTAGCTCCTCTTCAATCCAAAACACTGTACTTGATGGGACCAGCGGCGAGTGCTATTTGCCACTGTGTATGGCAATGGGAGCGCAATAGTGACTTTCCTTACTAGAAAACAAATCTTGCTCGTAGGATAAAAAACTGCATGGGATTCAAATCCATTTAGGACTGGGAAACAAACGCTAGCTCGCCTTAAAAGAAACACACTCTGCTTATGATAAAAGAGCACTCTTCTACTCTTCTGTGTTTCCTTTAAGTTCCAATCAGTGAGCTTGCTCAGAACAAAAGAACTGTGCTTCCTACACACGGGCTATATCTAGTTCAACTATGCTTAGGAAACTGACAAGAACAGTAGATCCTCTTCAGTCCAATACACTGTACTTCCTGGGAACAGACGCGAGTGTTATTTGCCCTGTGTATGACAATGGGAGCTCAATAGTGACTCTTCTTACCAGAAAACAACTCTTGCTCCTAGGAACAGAAACTGCATGTGATTCAACTCCATTTAGGACTGCAAAACAAACGCTAGCTCGCCTTACTAGAAACACACTCTGCTTTTGAGAAAAGTTCACTCTTCTACTCTAATGTGTTTCCTATGGGTTCGGTCAGTGAGCTTACAGTACAATAGAACTGGGCTTCCTACACACACGGGCCATATCTAGTTCAACTCTGCTTAGGAAACTGACAAGAACAGTAGCTCCTCTTCAGTCCAATACACTGTACTTGATGGGAACACATGCGAGTCCTCTTTGCACTGTGTGTGGCAATGGGAGCGCAATAGTGACTTTCCTTACGAGAAAACAACTCTTTCTCGTAGGATCAAAAACTGCATGTGATTCAACTCCATTTAGGACTGAGAAACAAATGCTAGCTCCCCTTACAAGGAACACTCTGCTTTTGAGAAAAGATCACTCTTCTACTCTACGGTGTTTCCTATAGGGCCAGAACAGTGAGCTTACTCAGAGCAAAAGAACTGTGCTTCGTACATACACGGGCTATATCTAGTTCAACTCTGCTTAGGAAACTGACAAGAACAGTAGCTCCTCTTCAGTCCAATACACTGTACATGCTGGGAACAGACGCCAGTGCTATTTGCCCTGTGTATGATAATGGGAGCACAATAGTGACTCTTCTTACAAGAAAACAACTCTTGCTCATAGGACCAGAAACTGCATGTGATTCAACTCCATTTAGAACTGGGAAACAAACGCCAGCTCGCCTTACAATAAACACACTCTGCTTTTGAGAAAACAGCACTCTTCTACTCTAATGTGTTTTGTGTAGGGCCAGAATAGTGAGCTTGCTCAGAACAAAAGAACTGTGCTTCCTACACACACCGACTATATCTAGTTCAACTCTGCTTAGGAAACTGACAAGAACAGTAGATCCTCTTCAGTCCAATACAATGTACATGCAGGGAACAGATGCCAGTGCTATTTGCAATGTGTATGACAATGGGACCGCAATAGTGTCTCTTCTTACCAGAAAACATCTCTTGCTCATAGGACCAGAAACTGCATGTGATTCAACTCCATTTAGGACTGCGAAACAAACGCTAGCTCGCCTTACAAGAAACATACTCTGCTTTTGAGAAAAGAGAACTCCTCCACTCTACTGTGTTTCCTGTGGTGTCGAAACAGTGAGCTTGCTCAGAACAAAAGAACTGTGCTTCCTACACACACGGGCCATATCTAGTTCATCTCTGCTTAGGAAACTGACAAGAACAGTAGCTCCTCTTCAGTCCAATACACTGTACTTGCTGTGAACAGACGCGAGTGCTATTTGAACTGTATATTGCAATGGGAGCACAATAGTGACTCTTCTTACCAGAAAACAACTCTTGATTGTAGGACCAGAAACTGCATGGGATTCAACTCCATTTCATACTGGGAAACAAACAATAGTTCCCTTACAAAAAACACACTCTGCTTTTGAGAAAAGAGCACTCTTCTACTCTACTGTGTTTCCTATAGGGCAAGAACAGTGAGCTTGCTCAGAAAAAAGGAACTGTGCTTCACACACACACGGGCAATATCTAGGTCAATTCTGCTTAAGAAACTGACAAGAACAGTAGCTCCTCTTCAGTCCAATACACTGTACTTGCTGGGAACAGAGGCGAGTGCTATTTGCACTGTGTATGGCAATGGGAGCGCAATAGTGACTTTCCTTACCAGAAAACAACTCTTGCTCGTAGAATTAAAAACTGCATGTGATTCAACTCCATTTAGGACTGGGAAACAAAAGCTAGCTCGCCTTACAAGAAACACACTCTGCTTTTGAGAAAAGATCACTCTTCTACTCTACTGTGTTTCCTATAGGGCCAAAAGAGTGAGCTTGCTCAGAACAAAAGAACTGTGCTTCCTACACACATGGCCATATCTAGTTCAATTCTGCTTAGGAAACTGACAAGAACAGTAGATCCTCTTCAGTCCAATACACTGTACATGCTGGGAAAAGACGCCAGTGCAATTTGCCCTGTGTATGACAATGGGAGTGCAATAGTGACTCTTCTTACCAGAAAACAACTCTTGCTCGTAGGATCTGAAACTGCATGTGATTCAACTCCATTTAGGACTGGGAAACAAATGCTAGCTCGCCTTACAAGAAACACACTCTGCTTCTCAGAAAAGAGCACTCTTCTACTGTACTGTGTTTCCTATATGGCCAGAATAGTGAACTTGCTCAGAACAAAAGAACTGTACTTCCTACACACACGGGACATATCTAGTTTAACTCCGCTTAGGAAACTGACAAGAACAGTAGCTCCTCTTCAGTCCAATACACTGTACTTGCTGGGAACAACGCGAGAGCTATTTGCTCTGTATATGGCAATGGGAGGGCAATAGTGACTCTTCTTACCAGTTAACATCTCTTGCTCGTAGGACCAGAAACTGCATGGGATTCAACTCCATTTCAGACTGGGAAACAAGCACTAGTTCGCCTTACAAGAAACACACTCTGCTTTGAGAAAAGAGCTCTCTTCTACTCTACTGTGTTTCCTATGTGGTCCGAACAGTCAGCTTGCTCAGAACAAAAGAACTGTGCTTCCTACACACAGGGGCCATATCTAGTTCAACTCTGCTTAGGAAACTGACAAGAACAGTAGCTCCTCTTCAATCCAATACACTGTATTTGATGGGACCAGCGGCGAGTGCTCTTTGCACTGTGTATGGCAATGGGAGCGCAATAGTGACTTTCCTTACTAGAAAACAACTCTTGCTCGTAGGATAAAAAACTGCATGTGATTCAACTCCATTTAGGACTGCAAAACAAACGCTAGCTCGCCTTACTAGAAACACACTCTGCTTTTGAGAAAAGTTCACTCTTCTACTCTAATGTGTTTCCTATGGGTTCGATCAGTGAGCTTACAGTACAATAGAACTGGGCTTCCTACACACACGGGCCATATCTAGTTCAACTCTGCTTAGGAAACTGACAAGAACAGTAGCTCCTCTTCAGTCCAATACACTGTACTTGATGGGAACACATGCGAGTCCTCTTTGCACTGTGTGTGGCAATGGGAGCGCAATAGTGACTTTCCTTACGAGAAAACAACTCTTTCTCGTAGGATCAAAAACTGCATGTGATTCAACTCCATTTAGGACTGAGAAACAAATGCTAGCTCCCCTTACAAGGACACTCTGCTTTTGAGAAAAGATCACTGTTCTACTCTACGGTGTTTCCTATAGGGCCAGAACAGTGAGCTTACTCAGAGCAAAAGAACTGTGCTTCGTACATACACGGGCTATATCTAGTTCAACTCTGCTTAGGAAACTGACAAGAACAGTAGCTCCTCTTCAGTCCAATACACTGTACATGCTGGGAACAGACGCCAGTGCTATTTGCCCTGTGTATGATAATGGGAGCACAATAGTGACTCTTCTTACAAGAAAACAACTCTTGCTCATAGGACCAGAAACTGCATGTGATTCAACTCCATTTAGAACTGGGAAACAAACGCCAGCTCGCCTTACAATAAACACACTCTGCTTTTGAGAAAACAGCACTCTTCTACTATAATGTGTTTTTTGTAGGGCCAGAATAGTGAGCTTGCTCAGAACAAAAGAACTGTGCTTCCTACACACACCGACTATATCTAGTTCAACTCTGCTTAGGAAACTGACAAGAACAGTAGATCCTCTGCAGTCCAATACACTGTACATGCTGGAAACAAATGCCAGTGCTATTTGCCCTGTGTATGACAATGGGAGCGCAATAGTGACTCTTCTTACCAGAAAACAACTCTTGCTCATAGGACTGAAACTGCATGGGATTCAACTCCATTTAGGACTGCGAAACAAATGCTAGCTCGCCTTACAAGAAACACACTCGGCTTTTGAGAAAAGAGCACTCTCCTACTCTACAGTGATTCCTGTGGGGTCCGAACAGTCAGCTTGCTCAGAACAAAAGAACTGTGCTTCCTACACACACGGGCCATATCCAGTTCAATTCTGCTTAGGAAACTGACAAGAACAGTAGATCCTCTTCAGTCCAATACAATGTACATGCAGGGAACAGATGCCAGTGCTATTTGCAATGTGTATGACAATGGGACCGCAATAGTGTCTCTTCTTACCAGAAAACATCTCTTGCTCATAGGACCAGAAACTGCATGTGATTCAACTCCATTTAAGACAGCGAAACATACGCTAGCTCGCCTTACAAGAAACATACTCTGCTTTTGAGAAAAGAGAACTCCTCCACTCTACTGTGTTTCCTGTGGTGTCGAAACAGTGAGCTTGCTCAGAACAAAAGAACTGTGCTTCCTACACACACGGGCCATATCTAGTTCATCTCTGCTTAGGAAACTGACAAGAACAGTAGCTCCTCTTCAGTCCAATACACTGTACTTGCTGTGAACTGACGCGAGTGCTATTTGAACTGTATATGGCAATGGGAGCACAATAGTGACTCTTCTTACCTGAAAACAACTCTTGATTGTAGGACCAGAAACTGCATGGGATTCAACTCCATTTCATACTGGGAAACAAACAATAGTTCCCTTACAAAAAACACACTCTGCTTTTGAGAAAAGAGCACTCTTCTACTCTACTGTGTTTCCTATAGGGCAAGAACAGTGAGCTTGCTCAGAAAAAAGGAACTGTGCTTCACACACACACGGGCAATATCTAGGTCAATTCTGCTTACGAAACTGACAAGAAGAGTAGCTCCTCTTCAGTCCAATACACTGTACTTGCTGGGAACAGAGGCGAGTGCTATTTGCACTGTGTATGGCAATGGGAGCGCAATAGTGACTTTCCTTACCAGAAAACAAATCTTGCTCGTAGAATTAAAAACTGCATGTGATTCAACTCCATTTAGGACTGGGAAACAAAAGCTAGATCGCCTTACAAGAAACACACTCTGCTTTTGAGAAAAGATCACTCTTCTACTCGACTGTGTTTTCTATAGTGCCAGAACATTGAGCTTGCTCAGAACAAAAGAACTGTGCTTCCTATAAACACATGGCCATATCTAGTTCAATTCTGCTTAGGAAACTGACAAGAACAGTAGATCCTTTTCAGTCCAATAAACTGTACATGCTGGGAACAGACGCCAGTGCAATTTGCCCTGTGTATGACAATGGGAGCACAATAGTGCCTCTTCTTAATAGAAAACAACTCTTGCTCGTAGGACCAGAAACTGCATGTGATTCAACTCCATTTAGGACTGGGAAACAAATGCTAGCTCGCCTTACAAAAAACACACTCTCTTTTTGAGAAAAGGGCACTCTTCTACTCTACTGTGTTTCCTATAGGGCCAAAAGAGTGAGCTTGCTCATAACAAAAGAACTGTGCTTCCTACACACAGGGGCCATATCTAGTTCAACTCTGCTTAGGAAACTGACAAGAACAGTAGCTCCTCTTCAGTCCAATACACTGTACTTGATTGGAACAGACGCGAGTCCTCTTTGCACTGTTTGTGGCAATAGGAGCGCAATAGTGACTTTCCTTACCAGAAAACAACTCCTGCTCGTAGGATCAAAAACTGCATGCGATTCAACTCCATTTAGGACTGGGAAACAAATGCTAGCTGCCCTTACAAGAAACACACTCTGCTTTTGAGAAAAGAGCACTCTTCTACTCTACTGTGTTTCCTATAGGGCCAAAAGAGTGAGCTTGCTCATAACAAAAGAACTGTGCTTCCTACACACACGGCCATATCTAGTTCAATTCTGCTTAGGAAACTGACAAGAACAGTAGCTCCTCTTCAGTCCAATACACTGTACATGCTGGGAAAAGACGCCAGTGCTATTTGCCCTGTGTATGACAATGGGAGTGCAATAGTGACTCTTCTTACCAGAAAACAACTCTTGCTCGTAGGATCTGAAACTGCATCTGATTCAACTCCATTTAGGACTGGGAAACAAATGCTAGCTCGCCTTACAAGAAACACACTCTGCTTCTCAGAAAAGAGCACTCTTCTACTGTACTGTGTTTCCTATATGGCCAGAATAGTGAACTTGCTCAGAACAAAAGAACTGTGCTTCCTAAACACACGGGTCATATCTAGTTTAACTCCGCTTAGGAAACTGACAAGAACAGTAGCTCCTCTTCAGTCCAATACACTGTACTTGCTGGGAACAACGCGAGAGCTATTTGCACTGTATATGGCAATGGGAGGGCAATAGTGACTCTTCTTACCAGTTAACATCTCTTGCTCGTAGGACCAAAAACTGCATGTGATTCAACGCCATTTCAGACTGGGAAACAAGCACTAGTTCGCCTTACAAGAAATACGCTCTGCTTTGAGAAAAGAGCACTCTTCTACTCTACTCTGTTTCCTATGGGGTCCGAACAGTCAGCTTGCTCAGAACAAAAAAACTTTCCTTCCTACACACAGGGGCCATATCTAGTTCAACTCTGCTTAGGAAACTGACAAGAACAATAGCTCCTCTTTGGTCCAATACATTGTACTTGACGTGAACAGACGCGAGTCCTCTTTGCACTGAGTGTGGCAATGAGAGCGCAATAGTGACTTTCCTTACCAGAAAACAACTCTAGCTCGTAGGACCAAAAACTGCATGTGATTCAACTCCATTTAGGACTGGGATACAAACGCTAGCTCGCCTTACAAGAAACTCACTCTGCTTTTGAGAAAAGAGCACTCTTCTACTCTACTGTGTTTCCTATAGGGCCAAAACAGTGAGCTTGCTCAGAACAAAAGAACTGTGCTACCTACACACACGGCGATATCTAGTTCAATTCTGCTTAGGAAACTGACAAGAACAGTAGATCCTCTTCCTTCCAATACACTGTACATGCTGGGAACAGACGCCAGTGCTATTTGCCCTGTGTATGACAATGGGAGCGCAATAGTGACTCTTCTTACCAGTTAACATCTCTTGCTCGTAGGACCAGAAACTGCATGGGATTCAACTCCATTTCAGACTGGGAAACAAATGCTAGTTCGCCTTACAAGAAACACACTCTGCTTTGAGAAAAGAGCACTCTTCTACTCTACTGTGTTTCCTATGGGGTCCGAACAGTCAGCTTGCTCAGAACAAAGAACTTTGCTTCTTACACACAGGGGGCATATCTAGTTCAACTCTGCTTAGGAAACTGACAAGAACAGTAGCTCCTCTTCGGTCCAATACACTGTACATGCTGGGAACAGACATCAGTGCTATTTGCCCTGTGTATGACAATGGGAGCGCAATAGTGACTCTTCTTACCAGAAAACAACTCTTGCTCGTAGAACCAGAAACTGCATGTGATTCAACTCCATTTGGGACTGGGAAACAAATGCTAGCTAGCCTTACAAAAAACACACTCTGCTTTTGAGAAAAGAGCACTCTTCTACTCTACTGTGTTTACTATGGGTTCGATCAGTGAGCTTACAGTACAAAAGAACTGTGCTTCCTACACACACGGGCCATATCTACTTCAACTCTGCTTAGGAAACTGACAAGAACAGTAGCTCCTCTTCAATCCAATACACTGTACTTAATGGGAACAGACGCGAGTCCTCTTTGCACTGTGTGTGGCAATGGGAGCGCAATAGTGATTTTCCTTACCAGAAAACAACTCTTGCTCGTAGGATCAAAAACTTCATGTGATTCAACTCCATTTAGGACTGGGAAACAAACGCTAGCTCGCCTTACAAGAAACACCCTCTGCTTTTGAGAAAAGAGCACTCTTCTACTCTACTGTGTTTCCTATAGGGCCAAAAGAGTGAGCTTGCTCAGAACAAAAGAACTGTGCTTCCTACACACACGGGCAATATCTAGGTCAATTCTGCTTATGAAACTGACAAGAACAGTAGATCCTCTTCAGTCCAATACACTGTACTTGATGGGAACAGAAGCGAGTGCTATTTGCACTGTGTATGGAATGGGAGCGTAATAGTGACTTTCCTAACAAGAAAAAAACTCTTGCTCGTAGGATCAAAAACTGCATGTGATTCAACTCCATTTAGGACTGGGAAACAAACGCTAGCTCGCCTTACAAGAAACACACTCTGCTTTTGAGAAAAGATCACTCTTCTACTCTACTGTGTTTTCTATAGGGCCAGAACAGTGAGCTTGCTCAGAACAAAAGAACTGTGCCTCCTACACACATGGCCATATCTAGTTCAATTCTGCTTAGGAAACTGACAAGAACAGTAGACCGTTTTCAGTCCAATAAACTGTACATGCTTGGAACAGACGCCAGTGCAATTTTCCCTGTGTATGACAATGGGAGCACAATAGTGACTCTTTTTAATAGAAAACAACTCTTGCTCGTAGGACCGGAAACTGCATGTGATTCAACTCCATTTAGGACTGGGAAACAAATGCTAGCTCGCCTTACAAGAAACACACTCTGTTTTTGAGAAAAGGGCACTCCTCTACTCTACTGTGTTTCCTATGGGTTCGATCAGTGAGCTTACAGTAGAAAAGAACTGTGCTTCCTACACACACGGGCCATATCTAGTTCAACTCTGCTTAGGAAACTGACAAGAACAGTAGCTCCCCTTCAGTCCAATACACTGTACTTGATGCGAACAGACGCGAGTCCTCTTTGCACTGTGTGTGGCAATGGGAGCGCAAGAGTGACTTTCCTTACCAGAAAACAACTCTTGCTCGTGGGATCAAAAACTGCATGTGATTCAACTTCATTTAGGACTGGGAAACAAATGCTAGCTCCCCTTACAAGAAACACACTCTGCTTTTGAGAAAAGATCAATCTTCTACTCTACGGTATTTCCTATAGGGTCAGAAGAGTGAGCTTACTCAGAACAAAATAACTGTGCTTCCTACACACATGGCCTTATCTAGTTCAATTCTGCTGAGGAAACTGACAAGAACAGTAGATCCTCTTCAGTCCAATACACTGTACATGCTGGGAACAGATGCCAGTGCTATTTGCCCTGTGTATGACAATGGGAGCGCAATAGTCACTCTTCTTACCAGAAAACAACTCTTGCTCGTAGGACCCGAAACTGCATGTGATTCAACTCCATTTATAACTGGGAAACAAATGCTAGCTCGCCTTACAAGAAACACACTCTGCTTTTGAGAAAAGAGCACTCTTCTACTCTACTGTGCTTCCTATAGGTCCAGAATAGTGAGATTGCTCAGAACAAAAGAACTGTGCTTCCTACACACAGGGGCCATATCTAGTTCAACTCTGCTTAGGAAACTGAGAAGAACAGTAGCTCATCTTCAGTCCAATACAGTGTACTTGCTGGGAACAGATGCGAGTGCTATTTGCACTAAGTATGGCAATGGGAGCTCAATAGTGACTTTCCTTACCAGAAAACAACTCTAGCACGTAGTACCAAAAACTGCATGTGATTCAACTCCATTTAGGACTGCGAAACAAACGCTAGCTCGCCTTACAAGAAACACACTCTGCCTTTGAGAAAAGAGCACTCTTCTACTCTACTGTGTTTCCTACAGGGCCAAAACAGTGAGCTTGCTCAGAACAAAAGAACTGTGCTTCCTACACACACGGCCATATCTAGTTCAATTCTGCTTAGGAAACTGACAAGAACAGTAGATCCTCTTCCGTCCCATACACTGTACTTGCTGGGAACAGACGCCAGTGCTATTTGCCCTGTGTATGACAATGGGAGCACAATAGTGACTCTTCTTACCAGAAAACAACTCTTGCTCTTAGGACCAGAAACTGCATGGGATTCAACTCCATTTAGGACTGGGAAACAAACGCTAGCTCGCTTTACAAGAAAAACACTCTGCTTTTGAGAAAAGAGCAGTCTTCTACTCTACTGTGTTTCCTATAGGGCCAGAATAGTGAGCTTGCTCAGAACAAAAGAACTGTGCTTCCTACACTCACGGGCTATATCTAGTTCAACTCTGCTTAGGAAACTGACAAGAACAGTAGCTCCTCTTCAGTCCAATACACTGTACATGCTGGGAACAGACGCCAGTGCTATTTGCCCTGTGTATGATAATGGGAGCGCAATAGTGACTCTTCTTACCAGAAAACAACTCTTGCTCGTAGGATCAGAAACTGCATGTGATTCAACTCCATTTATAACTGGGAAAAAACGCTAGCTCCCCTTACAATAAACACACTCTGCTTTTGAGAAAAGAGCACTCTTCTACTCTACAGTGATTCCTATGGGGTCTGAACAGTGAGCTTGCTCAGAACAAAAGAACTGTGCTTCCTACAAACACGGGCCATATCCAGTTCAATTCTCCTTAGGAAACTGACAAGAACAGTAGATCCTCTTCAGTCCAATACACTGGACATGCATGGGACATTGCTAGTGCTATTTGCAATGTGTATGACAATGGGACCGCAATAGTGATTCTTCTTACCAGAAAACATCTCTTGCTCATAGGACCACAAACTGCATGTGATTCAACTCCATTTAGGACTGCGAAACAAACGCTAGCTCGCCTTACAAGAAACACACTCTGCTTTTGAGAAAAGAGCACTCTTCTACTCTACTGTGTTTCCTTTGGGGTCCAAACAGTGAGCTTCCTCAGAACAAAAGAACTGTGCTTCCTACACACACGGGCTATATCTAGTTCAACTCTGCTTAGGAAACTGACAAGAACAGTAGCTCCTCTTCAGTCCAATACACTGTACTTGATGGGAACAGACGCCAGTGCTATTTGCCCTGTGTATGACAATGGGAGTTCAATGGTGACTCTTCTTACCAGAAAAAAAACTCTTGATCGTAGGACCAGAAACTGCATGTGATTCAACTCCATTTAGGACTGCTAAACAAACGCTAGCTTGCCTTACAAGAAAAACACTCTGCTTTTGAGAAAAGGGCACTCTTCTACTCTAATGTGTTTCCTATGGGTTCCATCAGTGAGCTTACAGTACAAAAGAACTGGGCTTCCTACACACACGGCCATATCTAGTTCAATTTTGCTTAGGAAACTAACAAGAACAGTAGATCCTTTTCAGTCCCATACACTGTACTTGGTGGAAACAGACGCGAGTGCTATTTGCACTGTATATGGCAATGGGAGCGAAATAGTGACTCTACTTACCAGAAAACAACTCTTGCTCGTAGGACCAGAAACTGCATGTGATTCAACTCCTTTTAGGACGAGAAACAAACGCTAGCTCGCCTTACAAGAAACACTCTCTGCTTTTGAGAAAAGAGCACTCTTCTACTCTACTGTGTTTCCTACAGGGCCAAAACAGTGAGCTTGCTCAGAACAAAAGAACTGTGCTTCCTACACACATGGCCATATCTAGTTCAATTCTGCTTAGGAAACTGACAAGAACAGTAGATCCTCTTCAGTCCAATACACTGTACTTGCTGGGAACAGACGCCAGTGCTATTTGCCCTGTGTATGTCAATGGGAGCGCAATAGTGACTGTTCTTACCAGAAAACAACTCTTGCTCGTGGGACCAGAAACTGCATGTGATTCAACTCCATTTAGGACTGCGAACGAAATGCTAGCTCGCCTTACAAGAAACACACTCTGCTTTGAGATAAGAGCACTCTTCTACTCTACAGTGATTCCTATGGGGTCTGAACAGTGAGCTTGCTCAGAACAAAAGAACTGTGCTTCCTACACCCACGGGCCATATCCAGTTCAATTCTGCTTAGGAAACTGACAAGAACAGTAGATCCTCTTCAGTCCAATACACTGTACATGCAGGGGACAGATGCTAGTGCTGTTTGCAATGTGTATGACAATGGGACCGCAATAGTGACTCTTCTTACGAAAAACAACTCTTGCTCGTAGGACCAGAAACTGCATGTGATTCAACTCCTTTTAGGACTGGGAAACAAACGCTAGCTCGCCTTACAAGAAACACACTCTGCTTTTGAGAAAAGAGCACTCTTCTACTCTACTGTGTTTCTTACAGGGCCAAAACAGTGAGCTTGAACAGAACAAAAGAACTGTGCTTCCTACACACACGGCCATATCTAGTTCAATTCTGCTTAGGAAACTGACAAGAACAGTAGATCCTCTTCCGTTCCATACACTGTACTTGCTGGGAACAGACGCCAGTGCTATTTGCCCTGTGTATGACAATGGGAGCACAATAGTGACTCTTCTTACCAGAAAACAACTCTTGCTCTTAGGACCAGAAACTGCATGTGATTCAACTCCATTTAGGACTGGGAAACAAACGCTAGCTCGCTTTACAAGAAAAACACTCTGCTTTTGAGAAAAGAGCAGTCTTCTACTCTACTGTGTTTCCTATAGGGCCAGAATAGTGAGCTTGCTCAGAACAAAAGAACTGTGCTTCCTACACTCACGGGCTATATCTAGTTCAACTCTGTTTAGGAAACTGACAAGAACAGTAGCTCCTCTTCAGTCCAATACACTGTACATGCTGGGAACAGACGCCAGTGCTATTTGCCCTGTGTATGATAATGGGAGCGCAATAGTGACTCTTCTTACCAGAAAACAACTCTAGCTCGTAGGATCAGAAACTGCATGTGATTCAACTCCATTTATAACTGGGAAAAAACGCTAGCTCCCCTTACAATAAACACACTCTGCTTTTGAGAAGAGAGCACTCTTCTACTCTACAGTGATTCCTATGGGGTCTGAACAGTGAGCTTGCTCAGAACAAAAGAACTGTGCTTCCTACAAACACGGGCCATATCCAGTTCAATTCTCCTTAGGAAACTGACAAGAACAGTAGATCCTCTTCAGTCCAATACACTGGACATGCATGGGACATTGCTATTGCTATTTGCAATGTGTATGACAATGGGACCGCAATAGTGACTCTTCTTACCAGAAAACATCTCTTGCTCATAGGACCACAAACTGCATGTGATTCAACTCCATTTAGGACTGCGAAACAAACGCTAGCTCGCCTTACGAGAAACACACTCTGCTTTTGAGAAAAGAGCACTCTTCTACTCTACTGTGTTTCCTTTGGGGTCCAAACAGTGAGCTTGCTCAGAACAAAAGAACTGTGCTTCCTACACACACGGGCTATATCTAGTTCAACTCTGCTTAGGAAACTGACAAGAACAGTAGCTCCTATTCAGTCCAATACACTGTACTTGATGGAAACAGACGCCAGTGCTATTTGCCCTGTGTATGACAATGGGAGTTCAATAGTGACTCTTCTTACCAGAAAAAAACTCTTGATCGTAGGACCAGAAACTGCATGTGATTCAACTCCATTTAGGACTGCGCAACAAACGCTACCTTGCCTTACAAGAAAAACACTCTGCTTTTGAGAAAAGGGCACTCTTCTACTCTACTGTGTTTCCTATAGGGCCAGAATAGTGAGCTTGCTCAGAACAAAAGAACTGTGCTTCCTACACACAGGGGCCATATCTAGTTCACCTCTGCTTAGGAAACTGAGAAGAACAGTAGCTCATCTTCAGTCCAGTACAGTGTACTTGCTGGGAACAGACGCTAGTGCAATTTGCACTATGTATGGCAATGGGAGCTCAATAGTGACTTTCCTTACCAGAAAACAACTCTTGCTCGTAGGACCAGAAACTGCATGGGATTCAACTCCATTTAGGTCTGGGAAACAAATGCTAGCTCGCCTTACAAGAAACACACTCTGCTTTTGAGAAAAGAGCACTCTTCTACTCTACTCTGTTTCCTACGTGTTCGATCAGTGAGCTTACAGTACAAAAGAACTGTGCTTCCTACACACAGGGGCCATATCTAGTTCAACTCTGCTTAGGAAATTGACAAGAACAGTAGCTCCTCTTCAGTCCAATACACTGTACTTGATGGGAACAGACGCGAGTCCTCTTTGCACTGTGTGTGGCAATGGGAGCGCAATAGTGACTTTCCTTACCAGAAAACAACTCTAGCTCGTAGGACCAAAAACTGCATGTGATTCAACTGAATTTAGGACTGGGAAAAAACGCTAGCTTGCCTTACAAGAAACACACTCTGCTTTTGAGAAAAGAGCACTCTTCTACTCTACTGTGTTTCCTATAGGGCCAAAAGAGTGAGCTTGCTCAGAACAAAAGAACTGTGCTTCCTACACACACGGGCCATATCTAGTTTAACTCTGCTTAGTAAACTGACAAGAACAGTAGCTCCTCTTCAGTCCAATACACTGTACTTGATGGTAACAAACGCGAGAGCTATTTGCACTGTATATGGCAATGGGAGCACAATAGTGACTCTTCTTACCAGTTAACATCTCTTGCTCGTAGGACCAGAAACTGCATGGGATTCAACTCCATTTCAGATTGGGAAACAAGCACTAGTTCGCCTTACAAGAAACACACTCTGCTTTTGAGAAAAGAGCACTCTTCTACTCTACTGTGTTTCCTATGGGTTCCGAACAGTGAGCTTGCTCAGAACAAAAGAACTGTGCTTCCTACACACAGGGGCCATATCTAGTTCAACTCTGTTTAGGAAACTGACAAGAACAGTAGCTCCTCTTCAGTCCAATACACTGTACTTGATGGGAACAGACGCGAGTCCTCTTTGCACTGTGTGTGGCAATGGGAGCTCAATAGTGACTTTCCTTACCAGAAAAAAACTCTAGCTCGTAGGACCCAAAACTGCATGTGATTCAACTCCATTTAGGACTGGTAAACAAACGCTAGCTCCCCTTACAAGAAACACACTCTGCTTTTGAGAAAAGAGCACTCTTCTACTCTACTGTGTTTCCTATAGGGCCAAAAGAGTGAGCTTGCTCAGATCAAAAGAACTGTGCTAACTACACACACGGCCATATCTAGTTCAATTCTGCTTAGGAAACTGACAAGAACAGTAGCTCCTCTTCAGGCCAATACACTGCACATGCTGGGAACAGAAGCCAGTGCTATTTGCCCTGTGTATGACAATGGGAGTGCAATAGTGACTCTTCTCACCAGAAAACAACTCTTGCTCGTAGGACCAGAAACTGCATGTGATTCAACTCCATTTAGGACTGGGAAACCAACACTAGCTCGACTTACAAGAAACACACTACGCTTCTCAGAAAAGAGCACTCTTCTACTCTACTGTGTTTCCTATAGGGCCAGAATAGTGAGCTTGCTCAGAACAAAAGAACTGTGCTTCCTACACACACGGGCCATATCTAGTTTAACTCCGCTTAGGAAACTGACAAGAACAGTAGCTCCTCTTCAGTCCAATACACTGTACTTGCTGGGAACAACGCGAGAGCTATTTGCACTGTATATGGCAATGGGAGGGCAATAGTGACTCTTCTTACCAGTTAACATCTCTTGCTCGTAGGACCAGAAACTGCATGGGATTCAACTCCATTTCAGACTGGGAAACAAGCACTAGTTCGCCTTACAAGAAACACACTTTGCTTTGAGAAAAGAGCTCTCTTCTACTCTACTGTGTTTCCTATGTGGTCCGAACAGTCAGCTTGCTCAGAACAAAAGAACTGTGCTTCCTACACACAGGGGCCATATCTAGTTCAACTCTGCTTAGGAAACTGACAAGAACAGTAGCTCCTCTTCAATCCAATACACTGTACTTGATGGGACCAGCGGCGAGTGCTATTTGCCACTGTGTATGGCAATGGGAGCGCAATAGTGACTTTCCTTACTAGAAAACAACTCTTGCTCGTAGGATAAAAAACTGCATGGGATTCAAATCCATTTAGGACTGGGAAACAAACGCTAGCTCGCCTTAAAAGAAACACACTCTGCTTATGATAAAAGAGCACTCTTCTACTCTTCTGTGTTTCCTTTAAGTTCCAATCAGTGAGCTTGCTCAGAACAAAAGAACTGTGCTTCCTACACACGGGCTATATCTAGTTCAACTATGCTTAGGAAACTGACAAGAACAGTAGATCCTCTTCAGTCCAATACACTGTACTTCCTGGGAACAGACGCGAGTGTTATTTGCCCTGTGTATGACAATGGGAGCTCAATAGTGACTCTTCTTACCAGAAAACAACTCTTGCTCCTAGGAACAGAAACTGCATGTGATTCAACTCCATTTAGGACTGCAAAACAAACGCTAGCTCGCCTTACTAGAAA